>NW_026625485.1:8998-11867 GCF_030028575.1 Malurus melanocephalus | reverse complement strand
CTGAACTCACCCGGATTTTGGGATTCCCTGTCCCACTCCGGATTTTGGGGACATTTTAAGGACATTTAAGGATATTTTAAGGACATTTTAGGATATTTTAGGATAATTTATCCCATTTTTCTGCAGACTCTGTACACGTACCCCGAGAACTGGGAGGGTTTTAAGCTCAGTTTAAGCCAATCCCTGTCCCGAACTCACCCGGATTTTGGGATCCCCTGTCCCAGGGACAATTTTAAGGACATTTTTAGGACATTTTAGGATATTTTAGGGATATTTTAGGATAATTTATCCCATTTTTCCCCAAACTCTGTACACGTACCCCGAGAACTGGGAGGGTTTTAATCCCCAATCCTCACCCGGATCTTTTTTGGGATCGCTCTTTTGGGATCCCCTGTCCCAGGGACAATTTTAAGGACATTTTAGGATATTTTAGGGATATTTTAGAATATTTTATTCCCATTTTCCAGACTCTGTACCCATACCCCGAGAACTGGGAGGGTTTTAAGCTCAGTTTAAATCCCAATCCCCGTCCTGAACTCACCCGGATTTTTTTGGGATCGCTCCTTTTGGGATCCCCTGAGCCACCCTGATGTCCCTGGAATTTGGGGCCAATTTTAGGGACATTTTGGGATATTTTAAGGATATTTTAGGATAATTTAAGATATTTTATTCCCATTTTTCCCCAGACCCTGTACACATACCCTGAGAACTGGCGCGCTTTCAAGGCTCTGATCGCTGCTCAATATTCGGGTGTTTTTGGGATCCCCTGTCCCATTCCAGATTTTAGGAACAATTTTAAGGATATTTTAGGATATTTTAGGAATATTTTATTCCCATTTTCCAGACTCTCTACACGTACCCCGAGAACTGGCGTGCTTTCAAGGCTCTGATCGCTGCTCAATATTCGGGGGCTCAGCTCCGGGTCCTTTCGGGGCCGCCCCATTTCCAGTTCGGCCACACCAACCGCAGCCCCGAGTTCCTGAAAAAATTCCCTGTGGGAAAGGTGGGGAAAAAACCCAAAATTGGGATTTATGGGGGATTTGGGTTCGCAGCCCCGAATTCCTGAAAAAATTCCCGGTGGGAAAAACCCAAATTTGGGGGATTTGGGATGGGAGATTCCTGCAGAAATTGTGGGAAAGGTGGGAAAAAAACCCAAAATTTGAGAGATTTAGGGTGGGAAAAATTCCAAAATTTGGGATTTATGGAGTGATTTGGGGTGAGGGATTCCTGAAGAAATTCCCGGTGGGAAAATCCCAAATTTGGGATTTATGGGGGATTTGGGGTGAGGATTTGAGGATTTGGGGTGTTGGGTTCGCAGCCCCGAGTTCCTCAAGAAATTCCCGGTGGGAAAGGTGGGGAAAAATAACAAAATTTGGGATTTATGGGGTTTGGGGTGGAAAAAATAACGAAATTTGGGATTTGGGGTGGGAAAAAAACCCCAAATTTGGGATTTATGGGGGATTTGGGGTGAGAAAAATAACAAAATTTGGGATTTGGGGTGGAAAAAACCCCAAAATTGGGATTTATGGGGGAATTTGGGGTGGGGAAAAAACCCCCAAAATTGGGGATTTATGGGGAATTTGGGGTGTTGGGTTTGGAGTGCAGAGTTCCTGAAAAAATTCCCGGTGGGAAAGGTGGGAAAAATATCAAAATTTGGGATTTGGGGTGGGAAAAACCCCCAAATTTGGGATTTATGGGGGATTTGGGGTGGGTAAAAATCCTCAAAATTTGGGATTTATGGGGGGATTTGGGGTGGGAAAAAACCCAAAATTTGGGATTTATGGGGGATTTGGGATTTATGGGGATTTGGGTTCGCAGCCCCGAGTTCCTGAAGAAATTCCCCGTGGGAAAGGTGGGGAAAAAACCCCAAATTTGGGATTTATGGGCGATTTGGGGTGTTGGGTTTGGAGTGCAGAGTTCCTGAAGAAATTCCCGGTGGGAAAGGTGGGAAAAAAACCCCAAAATTTCTGGGATTTATGGGGTGTTGGGGTGGGAAAAAAACCCCAAAATTTGGGATTTATGGGGGAATTTGGGGTGGGAAAAACCCCAAATTTGGGATTTATGGGGAATTTGGGGTGGGAAAAAAAACCCAAATTTGGGATTTATGGGGATTTGGGGTGAGAAAAATAACAAAATTTGGGATTTATGGGGGATTTGGGGTGGAAAAAAACCCAAAATTTGGGATTTATGGGGGATTTGGGTGGGGGACTCCTGCAGAAATCCTCGGTGGGAAAGGTGGGAAAAAAAAACCCCCAAATTTGGGGAATTTTGGGGTTCTTTTGGGGGATTTGGGGTGTTGGGTTCGCAGCCCCGAGTTCCTGAAAAAATTCCCTGTGGGAAAGGTGGGAAAAATCCGAAAATTTGGGATTTATGGGGTGAGGGATTCCTGCAGAAATTCCCAGTGGGAAAAACCCCAAATTTGGGATTTATGGGGGATTTGGGATGGGAAAAAAACCGAAATTTGGGATTTATGGGGGAATTTGGGGTGGGGGATTCCTGCAGAAATTCCCGGTGGGAAAGTTGGGAAAAATAACAAAATTTGGGATTTATGGGGGATTTGGGGTGAGGATTTGAGGATTTGGGGTGTTGGGTTTGGAGCCCACAGTTTCTGCAGAAATTCCCCATGGGAAAGGTGGGAAAAAACCCCAAATTTGGGATTTATGGGGGATTTGGGGTGGGAAAAAAACCCCAAATTTGGGTATTTTTTGGGATTTGAGATGGGGGGGTTTAAATTTCCTGCCCGGACGCCCCAAAAATTGGGGAATTTGAAGGGGGAATTGAAAATTTTGTGGTTTTTGAGGTGAGGATTTGGGGTTTTTGTGGGGTTTGGGTGGAGTTTGTGGATTTTGGGGTAATTTAAAGGATTTTG
>NW_026625485.1:5627-8335 GCF_030028575.1 Malurus melanocephalus | reverse complement strand
TTTTATTCTCTAATTAATTTTCCCCACCCTTAACGAGTTTTGCCTCCCAATTAACCCCTTCCATCTCTTAACAAATTTTTCATTTTTAATGATCTCTATTAATCACTTTTATCAGCCATTCACGATCTCTATTTGTCATTAATTACTCTTAATTGTTTTAATAAATTAATTTTGTCTTTAGCAACCTTCGGAACCGTTAAAATTTTTATTTCCTCTTAACGAATTCCCTTTTCCTTAACGATTTTCCTCTCATTAACGAGTTCTCTTCCTCATTAACGAGGTTTTTTCCCCCCATTAATGAATTTCCTAGCTAATTAAAGCCTTTCCTGGCTAATTAATGAATTAATTAATTAACCCTTTCCCTCTCAGAGGGGCGCGGGCAGCGCCGATTTCATCATTTCAATTCCCCCCTAATTAGTGAATTTTTCTATCCCTTAACGAATTTTCTGTCTAATTAACACGTTTTTTGTTAATTAATGTTATCCTGGCTAATTAGGAGGTGTTTTAGTTAATTAATGAACCCTTTTTTCCCTCTCATTGAGGTCCCCACTCCACCATTCCCTCTCCCCCTTTTCCCGTTAACGACTCCCCATTAATTAACCCTTCCTATACAGAATTCCCTGATCATCAACACCTCATTAACGAATTAATTAATGAATTAATTAACTAATTAACCCTTTCCTGCTCAGAGAGGCGCGGGCAGCGCCGATTTATTTTTGATTCCTCCCATAACTCCTTCCTCTCTAATTAGTGACTTTTTCTATCCCTTAACGAATTTTTTAGCTAATTGATAAGTTTTTTTGACTAATTAACATTATCCTGGCTAATTAGGAGGTGTTTCAGTTAATTAATTAACCCTTTTTTCCCTCTCAGTGATGCCCCCACTCCACCATTCCCTCTCCCCTTTACCCGTTAACGACTCCCCATTAATTACCCCTTCTCATACTGAATTCCCTGATTACCCAGCCCTCATTAATGAATGAGTTAATGAATTAATTACTGAATTAATTGATTAATTAACCCTTTCCTGCCCTCAGTGAGTCCCCACTCCACCATTTCTGTTCCCCCTTTGCCGTTAACGACTCCCTATTAATTAACCCTTCCCATATCGAATTCCTGCCCCTCCCCTAATTACCCAGCCCTCATTAACGAATGAATTAATGAATGAATTAATGAATTAATTGATTAATTAACCCTTTCCTGCCCTCAGTGATGCCCCAACTCCACCATTCCCTCTCCCCCTTTACCCGTTAACGACTCCCCGTTAATTAACCCTTCCCATATCGAATTCCTGCCCATCCCCTGATTACCCAGCCCTCATTAACGAATGAATTAATGAATTAATTAGCTAATTAACCATTTTTTGTCTCAGTGAGCACGGAGGAGCTGCGGGGCAGCACCCCCGAGGCCGCAGCCGCCGTCCTGCAGTGGATGAACTTCGCCGACAGCGACGTCGTTCCCCCGGCCAGCACCTGGGTGTTCCCCACCCTGGGCATCCTGCACTACAACAAACAGGTTCTTTTGGGATTTTATGGATTTTAGGATTTTTAGGAATTTTTTGGGATTTTTTTCGGTGTTTTTTGGTGGTTTTTTGGTGATTTTTGAGGGTTTTTTGGTGGTGTTTGGGGTCCGGAGTGATGCGGTGTTCCCCACCCTGGGCATCCTGCACTACAACAAACAGGTTTTTGGGGTTTTTATGGGATTTTTTAGGATTTTTAGGATTTTTTGGGATTTTTTTCCGATTTTTTTTTGGCGTTTTTTGGCCATTTTTTGGGGGTTTTTGGGGGTGTTTTATAGGGTTTACGGGGTGTGGATTGATGCAGTGTTCCCCACCCTGGGCATCCTGCACTACAACAAACAGGTATTTTTGGGGTTATTTAGGGGTTTTTTTGGGTTTTTGGGGTTTTTAGGATTTTTTGGGATTTTTTTCTGATTTTTTTTGGCATTTTTTGGCCATTTTTGGGGGGTTTTTTGGGGGTTTTTGGCGGTATTTTATAGGGTTTAGGGGGTCTGGATTGATGTGGTGTTCCCCACCCTGGGCATCCTGCACTACAACAAACAGGTTTTTGGGGTTATTTTGGGGTTTTTTTAGGATTTTTAGAGGTTTTATAATTTTTTAGGAATTTTTTGGGATTTTTTTGGGTGTTTTTTGGTGGTTTTTTGGTGTTTTTTTGGTGATTTTTGGGGGTTTTTTTGGTGGTGTTTGGGGTCCGGAGTGATGCGGTGTTCCCCACCCTGGTAATCCTGCACTACAATAAACAGGTTCTTTTCGGGATTTTTTGGCATTTTTTAGGATTTTTGGGGTTTTTAGGATTTTTTTTGATTTTTTTTCTGATTTTTCAGTGGTTTTTTGGGTGTTTTTGGGGGTATTTTATGGGGTTTTGGGGTCCGGATTGATGCGGTGCCCCCGGCCAACACCTGGGTGTTCCCCACCCTGGGCATCCTGCACTACAACAAACAGGTTTTT
Source organism: Malurus melanocephalus (assembly GCF_030028575.1). Taxonomy (NCBI): domain Eukaryota; kingdom Metazoa; phylum Chordata; class Aves; order Passeriformes; family Maluridae; genus Malurus; species Malurus melanocephalus. The sequence goes on along the minus strand of NW_026625485.1, from coordinate 5,868 downwards.
GGGGTTATTTAGGGTTTTTTTAGGATTGTTAGGAATTTTTTGGGATTTTTTTCGGTGGTTTTTTGGTGGTTTTTTGGTGATTTTTGGAGGTTTTTCGGTGTTTGTTTGGGGTCAGGATTGATGCGGTGCCCCCGGCCAGCACCTGGGTGTTCCCCACCCTGGGCATCCTGCACTACAACAAACAGGTTTGTAGAGGATTTTTGGGATTTTAGGATTTTTAGGAATTTTTTAGGATTTTTTT
>NW_026625485.1:3569-4864 GCF_030028575.1 Malurus melanocephalus | reverse complement strand
ATGGGATTATTTATAGGATTATTTATGGGATTTGGGATCATTTATGGGATTATTTATGGGATTGGAGTGATTTATAGGGGATTTATAGTGATTTATGGGGGATTTGGGGTCATTTATGGGGGATTTGGGGTGGTTCAGGGGCATTCAGAGGGTGAGCCTGGCAGACATCAGCCTGGTCTGTGCCCTGCTCTGGCTCTATAAACAGGTATGGGATCATTTATAGGGGATTTATGGGATTTGTGGGGTTATTTATGGGATTTGGGGGGTTTGGGGTGATTTATGGGGGATTTGGGGCAGATTTGGGGTGGTTCAGGGGCATTCAGAGGGTGAGCCTGGCAGACATCAGCCTGGTCTGTGCTCTTTTATGGCTTTATAAACAGGTATGGGGTTTATTTATGGGATTTTTATAGGATTGAAATGATTTATAGGGTTATTTATGGGATTTATGGGATTTGGGGTGATTTATGGGGGATTTGGGGTGGTTCAGGGGCATTCAGAGGGTGAGCCTGGCAGACATCAGCCTGGTCTGTGCTTTACTGTGGCTTTATAAACAGGTATGGGATTTATTTATGGGATTTGAAATGATTTATGGGGTTATTTATGGGATTTGTGGGGTTTGGGGTGATTTATGGTGATTTATGGGGGATTTGGGGCAGATTTGGGGTGGTTCAGGGCCATTCAGAGGGTGAGCCTGGCAGACATCAGCCTGGTCTGTGCCCTATTGTGGCTTTATAAACAGGTATGGGATTTTTATAGGATTATTTATAGGATTGGAGTGATTTATAGGGGATTTATAGTGATTTATGGGGATTTGGGGTGATTTATGGGGGATTTGGGGTGGTTCAGGGCCATTCAGAGGGTGAGCCTGGCAGACATCAGCCTGGTCTGTGCTCTTCTATGGCTTTATAAACAGGTATGGGATTTATTTATGGGATTTGGGATTTATTTATGGGATTATTTATGGGATTGGAGTGATTTATGGGGGATTTGGGGTCATTTATGGGGGATTTGGGGTGGTTCAGGGGCATTCAGGGGGTGAGCCTGGCAGACATCAGCCTGGTCTGTGCTCTTCTATGGCTTTATAAACAGGTATGGGATCGTTTATAGGGGATTTATAGGATTTATGGGATTTGAAATGATTTATGGGGGATTTGGGGTGATTTATGGGGGATTTGGGGTGGTTCAGGGGCATTCAGAGGGTGAGCCTGGCAGACATCAGCCTGGTCTGTGCCCTATTGTGGCTTTATAAACAGGTATGGGATTTTTATAGGATTATTTATGGGATTTATGGGATT
>NW_026625485.1:0-1403 GCF_030028575.1 Malurus melanocephalus | reverse complement strand
CTGGGAGAGGTGCAGCTCTGCCAGAGGATGGCCCAGTTCGATGTGGTGAGGGGAACTGGGATGGACTGGGAGGGACATTGGGGACACTGGGATGGACTGGGAGGGACTGGGAGGGACTGGGATAAACTGGGATGGACTGGGATAGACTGGGATGGACTGAGATGGGACTGGGAGGGACTGGGATAAACTGGGATAAACTGGGAGGGACTGGGAGAGGTGCAGCTCTGCCAGAGGATGGCCCAGTTCGATGGTGAGGGGAACTGGGGATACTGGGAGGGACTGGGAGCGACATTGGGGACACTGGGAGGGACTGGGATGGACTGGGATGGACTGGGATGGACTGGGGAGGGACTGGGATGGACTGGGATAAACTGGGATGGACTGGGAATGGACTGGGAGGGACTGGGATGGACTGGGATAAACTGGGATGGACACTGGGGACACTGGGATAAACTGGGAGGGACTGGGAATGGACTGGGATGGACATTGGGGACACTGGGATGGACTGGGATGGAACTGGGAGGGACTGGGACACACTGGGGACACTGGGAGAGGTGCAGCTCTGCCAGAGGATGGCCCAGTTCGATGGTGAGAGGAACTGGGGATACTGGGATAAACTGGGAATGGACTGGGAATGGACATTGGGGACACTGGGATGGACTGGGATGGACTGGGATGGACATTGGGGACACTGGGATGGACATTGGGGACACTGGGATGGACTGGGAGGGGACTGGGATGGACATTTGGGACACTGGGATGGACTGGGAGGGGACTGGGATGGACTGGGATAAACTGGGGAGGGACTGGGAGAGGTGCAGCTCTGCCAGAGGATGGCCCAGTTCGATGGTGAGGGATACTGGGGATACTGGGATAAACTGGGAGGGACTGGGATGGAACTGGGGATACTGGGATGGACTGGGATAAACTGGGGAGGGACTGGGATGGACTGGGAGGGACTGGGATGGACTGGGAATGGACTGGGATGGACTGGGATAAACTGGGAATGGACTGGGATGGACATTGGGGACACTGGGGACACTGGGAGAGGTGCAGCTCTGCCAGAGGATGGCCCAGTTCGATGGTATGGGATACTGGGATATACTGGGAGGGACTGGGATAAACTGGGATAAACTGGGATGGACACTGGGGACACTGGGGACACTGGGATGGACTGGGATAAACTGGGAACACTGGGAGTGCTGCAGCTTTACCATAAAATTTTCGCCTTTTTTAATGGAATTAAAAGAGATTTTTTTTGAGATCCTTTTACAATTTTTTTTTTTAGGTTCCAAACCCGAATTTTCATCTCTTTTAATTCCTTTTTAGTGTTTTTTTCTCAGTTATAACCCAGAATTTCAGTCCTTTTTTGGGACATTTTTACGTTTTTTATAATTTTTTAT
>NW_026625484.1:10133-11460 GCF_030028575.1 Malurus melanocephalus | reverse complement strand
AACCGAGGGGAATAAACCGATATCCAATGGGATCGATCGATAACCGAGGGGAATGAACCGATATCCAATGGGATCGATCGATAACCGAGGGGAATGAACCGATATCGGATGGGATCGATCGATAACCGAGGGGAATAAACCGATATCGATGGGATCGATCGATAACCGATGGGAATGAACCGATATCCGATGGGATCGATCGATAACCGAGGGGAATGAACTGATTCCAATGGGATCGATCGATAACCGATGGGAATAAACCGATATCGATGGGATCGATCGATAACCGAGGGGAATGAACCGATATCGATGGGATCGATCGATAACCGAGGGGAATAAACCGATATCCCATGGGATCGATTGATATCCAACAGGAATAAACCAATATCGGATGGGATTGATCGATATCCGATGGAAATGAACTGATATCCAATGGGATCAATCGATAACTGGTGGGAATGAACCGATATCCAATGGGATGGATTGATAACGGATGGGAATAAACCAATATCCAGTGGGATCGATCAATAACGGAGGCAAATAAATCAATATCCAATGGGATCAATCGATAACCGATGGGAATGAACCAATATCCCATGGGATCGATCGACATCCAAAGGGAGAAATCAATATCCAACGGGAAAAAACAAACACCCAATGGGATAAACTAATATCCAAAGGAATCGATCAATATCCAATGGGAATAAACTGATATCCAAAGGGATAGATCAATATTCAACACGATCAATCGATATCCAAAGGGATCAATCAACATCCAAAGGGATCAATCAATACCCAAAGGGACTAAATCAATATCCAAAGGGAATAAACCAATATCCAAAGGGAATAAATCGATATCCAATGGGATCAATCGATATCCAAAGGGATTTTGGGAAGTGTCGGCCCAAATCCCACATTTTCCCCTCTCAATCCCAAAGAAACCAACAAAACCCCAGGATGACCCGGAAAAACACGGAATTCCGGGAATTTTATCCAACATTTGGCGAGAACGGACGAAACCACCCCAAAAAAAATCCCAAAATCCCAGAAAATAAATCCCAAATTTGGGTTTTTTTCCTTCCTCCTCTCCGGAATTCCAAGGAAAATCATGGACTCACCCTCATCCCGGAATTCTGTCGGGAATTCCGCCTCGGAACGCGGGAAAGGACCAGAATTCCGGACGGGATTTCCGTCGGGGCCGCGGCGCTGCTCCTCCCCTGGGTGGGAACCACAAAATTCCTGAATTTTTTTGGGGAAAATTTTTGGGATTGAGGAATTTCCTGCCCAAATTAACCAGGATAGGGATAAAATTATGTTTTTTTTTTCA
>NW_026625484.1:3191-9910 GCF_030028575.1 Malurus melanocephalus | reverse complement strand
TCACTCAGCGCTTCCCAAACAATTCCCGATAAAAATTCCCATCTGCTGCTGCTGCTGATCCCGAAATTCGGCCCTAAATCCCAACGGGGGTTGGGAAAGGAGAAATTTTGGGGTGAAAATGTGAAATTTGGGGGTGAAAATAAAGGGTTTGGGGTTTTTTTGGGGTGTTTTTGAGGTATTTTTGGGGGGTTTTTTTGGGTGTTTTTGGGGGGTTTTGGGGTTTTTTTGGGATTTGGATTTTTCCTCAGAGGCAGAGTTAAAAAAAGGGGTCTGAGAAATGGATAAAAAGGGATTAAAAGGGAGATAAAATTATATGAAAAAATATCCAGAAAGAGATAAAAAATGATATGAAAAAATGCTCCAAAAATAATCTAAATGAGGCCTACAAAGAGGTGAGGCCTACTCAGGCCTTGGGGCCTACCAAGGCCTACTCTAAATTTCCACACTTTTAAATCATTTTAATGAATAAAATTCCCAATTTTTCAATCACGTTTTATCCTCCTTTCCCAGCGATTGTCCTTTATTCCAGAAAATCGGGAATTTTCTGGGGTTAAGAGAAGGAGGAACTCACCTCGGGAAGGGAATTCCAGGTGGTACCTGAAAAAAAAAAAATGGAAAAAAATCATAAAAATCAGGATTTTCCTAAAAATCTGGAGAGATTTATAAAAATTTAATTTAATCACAGGGAAAACGCAAAAAAAAATCGGATTTTTCTGCCATTTCAGGACGGGATTTTTCCCCCATTTTTTATTTTTTTGTTTTTGAGGAAGGATCGATGGGATTTGTGGTGATTTGGGATCCTAAAAAGCCAAAAATATCCCAAAAATATCCCAAAAATATCCCAAAAATATCCCAAAAATATCCCAAAAAATATCCCAAAAATATCCCAAAAATACCCCAAAAATATCCCAAAAATTTTGGGAAAAAGGGGAAATTTTGTGGGTGAAATTCCTGGAAATGCCGCGGAATCTCATCCCGGTTTTTTTGGGATTCGTCATTTTTTGGGACGGATGCGGCGATTTTTAGTTTAAAATTTGAATAAATAATGGGAATTTCGCGGCGCATTCCCGTTATCCCAACCCCGGGATATCCCTAAAATCCCAGAAATTCCACGGGGATGAAAATTCCCAGATTTTTGGAGGATTTTGGAAGCACCGACCGGGATTTGAGGCGGCGGAAGCCGAGCAGGAGCCGCGCCCGACGCTCCCCCAGAGCCGCGTCCAGGAGCTCCTCCCGCAGATCCCGAGCCAGGAAATCCTCGGAGGCTGAAAAAACGGGAATACTGGGAATACTGGGAATACTGGGAATACTGGGAATGGTGGGGATACTGGGAATGGTGGGATGGGAAAGAGGGAATGGTGGGAAACGGGGAATGGTGGGAATGCTGGGAATGGGATACTGGGAATGGTGGGAATGGTGGGAATGGTGGGATGGGAAACTGGGAATGGAGGAATGGGAATGGGAAACTGGGAACGATGGGAATTGTGGGAAATTGGGAATGGTGGGGTGGGAAACTGGGAAAACTGGGAATGGTGGGAATGAGAAACGGGGAATGGTGGGATGGGAAATTGGGAATGGCCATGGGAAAGTGGGATGGGAAACTGGGAATGGTGGGAAAACTGGGAATGATGGAGTAAGAAATTGGGAATGATGGGATGGGAAACTGGGAATGGCTGTGGGAAATGGAGAATGACGGAGTGGGAATGGGAAACTGGGAATGATGGGAATACTGGGAATGGTGGGAATGGGAATGGGAAACTGGGAATGGTGGGAATGGGAATGGGAAACTGGGAATGAGGGGAATACTGGGAATGATGGAGTGAGAAATTGGGAATGATGGGATGGGAAACTGGGAATGGCCGTGGGAAACTGGGAATGGCGGAGTGGAATACTGGGAATGGTGGGAATACTGGGAATGCTGGGAATAGTCGGAATGGTGGGAATGGTGGGAATGGGGGGCTGGGAATACTGGGAATGGCCATGGGAAACTGGGAATGGCAGAGTGGGAATGGGAAACTGGGAATGATGGGAATGGTGGGAAATTGGGAATGATGGGATGGGAAACTGGGAAAACTGGGAATGGCAGTGGGAAAGTGGGAATGGTGGGAAATTGGGAATGATGGTGGGAATACTGGGAATGGAAAAGTGGGAAAACTGGGATGGGAAACTGGGGTGGAAAATCGGGAGTGGTAGGGTAGGAAACTGGGAATACTGGGTTGGGAAACTGGGAATGGTGGGAATACTGGGAATGGCGGTGGGAAAGTGGGAATGGCAGAGTGGGAATGGTGGGAATGCTCGGAATGGGGGGGAAATGGGAATGGCGGGAAACTGGGATGTGAAACTGGGAATGATGGGAAATTGGGAATGGTGGGATGGGAAACTGAGCATGGAAAAGTGGGGAAACTGAGATGGGAAACTGGGAACACTGGGAATGGTGGGAATGGTGGTGCGAAACTGGGATGGGAAACTGGGAATGGGGGGGTGGGAAGTGGGAGTGGTGGGAATACTGGGAATGGGAAATTGGGATGGAAACTGGGATGAGAAACGGGGATGGGAAAGTGGGAATACTGGGAATGGTGGGAATAGTGGGAATGGCCATGGGAAACTGGGAAAATGGGAATGGCGGGGTGGGAATATTGGGAATGATGGGAATGGTGGGAAACTGGGAATACTGGGAATGGTGGAGTGGGAAACTGGGAATGGAAAAGTGGGAATGGCGGGTGGGAAACTGGGATGGGAAATTGGGAAAACTGTGGTTGGAAATAGGGATTTCCAGGGTGGGAAACTGGGAATACTGGGGTGAAATTTTGGAATACTGGGATGGGAAATCAGGATCTCCGGGATGGGAAACTGGGATGGAAAATTGGGATGGGAAACTGGGAAAACTGGGGTGGAAAATCGAGATTTCCAGGGTGGGAAACTGGGAATGCTGGGGTGGAAACCAGGATTTTAGAGCCTTTTTTGGGGCAAAACCCGGATTTCTGTCTGTCCTTAACCCCCCCAACCAGGAAAGGTCTCCTGAACCCGAATTTTGGGATTTTGGAGCCTTTTGGGGGACAAAAAATGGATTTCTCTGTGTCCTTAAACCCCTCAGCCAGGGAGGAATTCCTAAACAGGAATTTCGGGAATTCAGAGCCTCCTTTTGGGACAAAACCCCGATTTCTCTGTGTCCTAAATCCCCTGAGCCAGGGAGGTTCTCCTGAGCCCGAATTTTGGGATTTGGGAGCCTTTTTGGGGGATAAAAAGTGAATTTTTTCAGGTCTGGACTCGGCCAAACCCCGGGATTTTCCGGGAGCTGACGGATCCGAGTCCKCTCCTCCCCCGGAACCTTTTTAGGATCAATTTTCACCCCGGGACGTGAAAAACCCCTCATTTAAAAAAAAAAAAAATAAAAAAAAAAAAAAAAGGTTTTTTTTTTAAAAAAAAGAGTTTTTGATGTTTTGGAGGGGAAAGGATTGGGGCCCAGCGCTGCTGCTGCCAGAAATGAGAGCTGAAAACCCCAAAACCGAAAAAAAACATCGCAGGCGCTTCCTGCGCGCCCTAAAAGCGTGGGACTGAAAATCTGCGGGGTTTAGGACGGGCTTAAAGCCCGGTTCAGACCCCAAATTCCCCCCCAGGTTGGGTTTAGGGCGATCAATGTGGGCTTTCCTTCCCAAAAGATAAAAATCCCATAAAATTTGGGTTTTTTTAGTGGAGGTGAGGGCGGTTTGAGCCCCATTTCTGTGGGGATTTGGGGTTAAAACCGGGATTTGGAGTCAAAGGAGAGATTTAGGGTTAAAACCAGGATTTGGGGTTAAAACCGGGATTTGGGGTCAAAGCCGGGATTTGGGGTCAAAGCTGGGATTTGGGGTCAAAGCTGGGATTTGGGGTCAAAGCCGGGATTTGGGGTCAAAGCTGGGATTTGGGGTCAAAGCCGGGATTTGGGGTTTAAGCTGGGATTTGAGGCTTTGGGAGCACCTGGATAATCCTGGGATTTGGGGAGACCCAAAATCCCATTGAGCCCGACCCCACAGAGGGTTTGGGGTGACCCCAAAAGGTCCCATCCCATTTTTTCCCCATTTTTTTGGGGTCAGCACCACTCTTCCCAAAATTTTGGGATTGGAGCTTCCCTGAGGCTGCAGCTCCACCCTAAAGCGACCCCAGAGAGACCCCAAAACCAAAAAAACCCCAAAATCGCCGACCCCAAAAGGGCTCAGAGCACCCCAGAAGTTTCTCCCGCCCTTTAACCTTTGACTGAACCTGATTTGGGCCAAAATCCCAAAAAATTCCCGATTTTGGGACCTCCGGGAAGTTCCATCAGCGCAGCCCCAAATCCCCCCGGATTTGCAGCCCCGACCCCAAATTTTCATCGGGATCGGGGTCGGGGCAATCCCAAAAACCCCAAAAACCCCAAAAACCCCAAATCCTCCCCAGATCCGGCCCCTCCACCCCAAAAAAGAGGATTTTCCCCCAAAAAAAGGATTGGGAGGGGTTTTCCAGTACCTTCCAGGAGCTCCAGGATTTCCTCGGGAATCGGGGGATCCATCGGAGCCGGGATCGGGATTTGGGGTCGATTCGGGATCGATTTGGGATCGATTTGGGATTAATCCGGGATTGATTTGGGATCAAATTTGGGGTCAAATTTGGATCAATTTGGGATCGATCTGGGATCGATTTGGGATCAAATTTGGGATCGATTTGGGATCAATTTGGGATCGATTTGGGATTGATTTGGGATCAAATTTGGGATCGATTTGGGATCAATTTGGGGTCGATTTGGGATCGATCTGGGATTAATCCGGGATTAATTTGGGATCAATCCGGGATTAATCTGAGTTCAATCAGGGATTAATTTGGGATCGATCCGGGATTAATTCGGGATCAATCCGGGATTAATTTGGGGTCAATCCAGGATTAATTTGGGTTTAATCCGGGATTAATTTGGGTTTGATCTGCGCACGGAGGGACCGGAAGAGAGTGAGGAGGAAGCGCTGAGGGCGGGGACAACCCAAGAGAAAAAAAAATTTTAAAAAAAGAGAAAAAGAAAATAAAAGAGAAAAGATAAAAAAAGAAAGAAAATTTAAAAAAAAAATAAGAAAAAAATTTCTAAAAAAAGCAAATATGGAAATATCCCTGAAAATTATGGAGATTTTCACACGGAAATATGGAAACATTCCTGGAAATCTGAAGATTTTTTCACATGGAAATATAAGGCAAAAAAAATGGGGAAAAATTCCTTTTTTTTTCATTTATCAGCACAAAATGGAGAAAAAAATGGGGCCAGGAACGATTTGGGGTCGGGGTTTGGGATTTTGGGATTTGGGGAATGTGGAGCAAAATTAGAAACCCCAAAGGGTTTTTTTTGGGGTATTTTTGGGGTTGAAAAGTGCAGGGACAGCCCCTCCATCCCCTAAAAATGACATTTTCTGATTTTATGGGGGATTTTATGGGGGATTTGCAGGAAAATTTTGGGATTTTGGGGTTTTTGTGCCCTTTTGGGGTTCGGTGATGGAAAAAAACGGGTTTTTTTTCACCAAATTTGGGGTCAGAACCGTTTTCACATCCCCAATTTTTGGGATTTTTTAGGTTTTTTTCCCAGATTTCCCCCAAATTTTCTCTTTTTTTCCCTTTAACCCTTTCCAGTCTCGACCCAGCCCCGATTTTTGGGATAAAAAACCCCAAAATTGGGGCATTTCCACCCCCCTTTGGCGGATGCGGAGGCCCCAAAAACACCGGAAACGCCGCGGTTTTGGGGCCCTGAGAAAGAAAAAGAAAACGAAAATGAAAAAATTCAGCACCTGCGCCCAAATTTGGGGCCTTTTTTGGGAGAAAATGGGATTTTTTCTGAGTTTTAAAATCCTCCAGATTGACAGAGAATTCTGAGCAAAAATTTGGGGAATTTGGAGCCTTTTTTGGGGAGAAAATGTGGATTTTTCTGAGTTCTAAAATCCCTCAGACTAGCAGGGCTTCCTGAGCCAGGATTTTGGGAATTTGGGGCATTTTTTTGGGAGAAAATGGGAATTTCTTTGAGTTCTAAAATCCCTCAGCCTGGCAGGGAATCCTAAGCCAGAATTTTGGGAATTCTGAGCCAAAAATTTGGGGGATTTGGAGCCTTTTTTGGGGAGAAAATGGGAATTTTTCTGAGTTTTAAAACCCTCAGCGTGGTAGGGAATCCTGAGCTGGGATTTTGGGGAATTTGGAGCATTTTTAAGGGAAAAATCGGGAATTTTCTGAGTCTTTAAATCCCCCATAGGGGTATAGGGCCCCCTGAGCAAAAATTTGGGGGATTTGGAGCGTTTTTTGGGGAGAAAATGGGATTTTTTTTTCTGAGTTCTAAAATCCCTCAGCCTGGCAGGGAATCCTGAGCTGGGATTTTGGGGAATTTGGAGCATTTTTTGGGGAAAAAATGGGATTTTTTTCTGAGTTTTAAAATCCCCAGAGGGGTAGGGCCTCCTGACCAAAAATTTGGGGGATTTGGAGCCTTTTTTGGGGAGAAAACGGGAATTTCTCTGAGTTCTAAAATCCCTCAGCCTGACAGGGAATCCTGAGCAAAAATTTTGGTGAATTTGGAGCCATTTTTAAGGGAAAATTGGGATTTTTCTGAGTCTTTAAATTCCCCATAGAGGTAGGGATTCTTGAGCCAGGATTTTGGGAATTTGGGGCCTTTTTTGGGAAAAAAATGGGATTTTTTCTGAGTTTTAAAATCCTCCAGACTGGCAGGGAATTCTGAGGAAAAAAAA
>NW_026625484.1:0-2483 GCF_030028575.1 Malurus melanocephalus | reverse complement strand
AAATCCCGCAAATTTTGGGATAAATCCCGCAAACTTTGGGATAAATCCCGCAAATTTTGGGGTAAATCCCGCAAATTTTGGGATAAATCCCGCAAACTTTGGGGTAAATCCCGCAAATTTTGGGATAAATCCCGCAAATTTTGGGGAAAATCCCGCAAATTTTGGGGAAAATCCCGCAAATTTTGGGGTAAATCCCGCAAATTTTGGGATAAATCCCGCAAATTTTGGGGTAAATCCCGCCAATTTTGGGATAAATCCCGCAAATTTTGGGGTAAATCCCGCAAATTTTGGGGTAAATCCCGCAAATTTTGGGGTAAATCCCGCCTTCCCCGCTCCTGGATTTAACGGGATTTTTGGGAATTCTGTGGGAATTTTGGGAATTCTGCGGGAAAAGTCGTCGATTTTTGGCGATTTTTCGGGAAAAGCTGTGGATTTTTTTGGGAATTCTGCGGGAATTTTGGGAGTTCTGCGGGAAAAATCGTGGATTTTTAGGAATTTTGCGGGGAAAATCGTGATTTTTAGGCGGGATTCTGCGGGAAAAGCCATGGATTTTGGGGGGAATTTTGAGGGAAAAATCGTGGATTTTGGGGTATTCTGGGGGGAAAGAGCAATTTCTATCAAATTTCGCTTTTCTCCTGATAAAATAAATCAAATTAAATTAAAAAAAACACCCGAAGCGCCTCTCGCCCTAAAAAAACCCCGAATTCCCCTCATTTTGGGGTTTTAATCCCCTGTCGGGACTAAAATCGGATTTTTACAGCTCAAACCCCTCGATTTTGGTAATTCCCATCCAATCACAGACACGGGCGCGCTTTATAAATTATATTGTAATATAAATTTATATAGAGATATGAAATTAAATATAAAATGATATAAATATAAAATTAAAATTATATAAATATAAAATAAAATGATATAAATATAAAATTTAAATTATGTAAATATAAAATTAAAATTACATAAATATAAATTTAAAATTATTACATAAATATAAAATTAAATATAAAATTATATAAATATAGAATTAAAATTACATCAATATAAAATTAAATACAAAATTAGATTTATATCCATTTTAGACGCCGATGAAAATCCATCTTTTTCCCATTTTTTTCCCGCGGATTTTACGAGCCCCACGTGCGCCCGTGAACTCTCCCCGCACCTCGGAGCGCCCCCGTTATTCCCCTTTTTAACCCCAAATAATTTTTCAAAGCCTCTCGGTGGCCTTGGGGAGGGCGAGAAACCCGAGCGTGACCCCGATTTGGGTGAATTCATCTCGGGCTGAACTTTGGATGAACCGGGCAGGGAAAGGACGAGCGGGAGGAGCCAAAACCCGCACGGAGCTCCGAGATCGGAGAGAAAAACGGGACACGGAGCTCCGAGATCCGAGAGAAAAACGGGACGGAGCTCCGAGATCCGAGTGAAAAACGGGACGGAGCTCCGAGATCCGAGTGAAAAACGGGACGGAGCTCCGAGATAGGAGAGAAAAACGGGACGGAGCTCCGAGTTCGGGGCCAAAATCGGGACGGAGCTCCGCGTTCGGGGCTAAAATCGGGACGGAGCTCCGTGTTCGGAGCCAAAAACGGGACGGAGCTCCGAGATCGGAGCGAAAAACGGGACGGAGCTCCGCGTTCGGGGCCAAAATTGACATGGAGCTCCGAGTTCGGAGCCAAAATTGATATGGAGCTCCGAGTTCGGGGCCAAAATTGACACGGAGCTCCGAGTTCGGGGCCAAAATTGACACGGAGCTCCGAGTTCAGGGCCAAAAATTGACACGGAGCTCCGCGTTCGGGGCTAAAATCGGGACGGAGCTCCGAGTTCGGGGCCAAAATTGACACGGAGCTCCACGTTAGGGGCCAAAATCGCGACGGAGCTCCGAGTTCGGGGCCAAAATTGACACGGAGCTCCGGGTTCGGGGCCAAAATTGACACGGAGCTCCACGTTTGGGGCCAAAATCGGGACGGAGCTCCGCGTTTGGGGCAGCCGGAGCCGCCGGAGGAGCGGCCGAGGCCTCCCGGAAATGTCCGGGAATTGTCGGGAATGGCCGGAAATATCCGGGAATGGCCGGGAGTGTCCGGAAGTATCCGGGAATGGCCGGAAATATCCGGGAGTGTCCGGAAGTGTCCGGGAATGGCCGGGAGTGTCCGGAAGTATCCGGAAATGGCCGGAAATATCCGGGAATGGCCAGGAGTGTCCGGGAATGGCCGAGAGTGGTCGGGAGTGGTCGGGAATTGTCGGGAATGGCCGGGAATGGCCGGTCCCCTCGGCCGGACAATTGTTCCTCCCATCCCAAATCCCAGAATCCCAGAATCCCAGAATCCCAGAATCCCAGAATCCCCGGATCCCCGAATCCCCGAATCCCCAAATTCCAAAATCCCACAATCCCACAATCCTCGAATCCCCGACTCCCCCCATCCCGGCTGCTCCCGGCGGGCTCTGAGGGCGCTGCTCTCACCCCTTTTCCCCTCTCCGGGGATTCCGGT
>NW_026625483.1:7472-10624 GCF_030028575.1 Malurus melanocephalus | reverse complement strand
CAAAGTGACCCCAAATGACCCCGAGTGACCGCAGAGTGACCCCAAATAACCCCGAGTGACTCCCAAGTGACCCCAAATGACCCTTGGACCCCTGAAATGACCCCAAAGTGACCCCAAGTGACCACAGAGTGACCTGAAATGACCCTCGGAGTGACCCCAAATGACCCTGAGTGACCCCAGAGTGACCCTGAATGACCCCAAATGACCCAAAATTACCCCAAGTGACCCCAAATGACCCCGAATGACCCCAAATGACCCCGAGTGACCCAAAATGACCCCAGATGACCCCAAATTACCCCTAGTGACCCCTGAGTGACCCCAAATGACCCCTGAGTGACCACAGGACCTCTGAAATGACCCCAAATGACCCCGAGTGACCCAAAAATGACCCCAAGTGACTCCCTGAGTGACCGCAGAGTGACCCCAAATGACCCTGAGTGACCCAAAATGACCTCAGTGACCACTGGACCACTGAAATGACCCTCGGAGTGACCCTGAGTGACCCCAAAGTGACCCAAAAATGACCCCAAATGACCCGAGTGACCCCAAATGACCCCGAAGTGACTGCAGAGTGACCCTGAATGACCCCAAATGACCCCTGAGTGACCACAAATGACCCTGAGTGACCACAGGACCCTCAAAGTGACCCGAGTGACCCCAAATGACCTCTGAATGACCCTGAATGACCCCAAAATGACTCCAAATGACCACAGAGTGACCCCGAATGACCCCAGAGTGACCCTAAATGACCACAGAGTGACCACAGAGTGACCCCAAATGACCCCCGAGTGACCCTAAAGTGACCCCAGAGTGACCCCGAATGACCCCAAAGTGACCCCAAATGACCCCCAAGTGACCCTAAAGCGACCCCAAATGTGACCCTGAATGACCCCAAGTGACCCCAAATGACCCTGAGTGACCCCAGAGTGACCCTGAATGACGCTCAGTGATCCTGAGTGACCACAGAATGACCGCAGAGTGACCCTGGAGTGACCTCAAATGACCCTGAGTGACCCCAAGTGACCATGAGTGACCACAGAGTGACCCTGAGTGACCCAAAATGACCCTCAGAGTGACCCTGAATGACTGAGTGACCCAAAATGACCCCAAATGACCCTCAGAGTGACCACAAAATGACCCAAGTGACCTTGAATGACCCCAGATGACCCAAAAATGACCCTGAGTGACCACAGGACCCTCAGAGTGACCCCAGAGTGACCCTAAGGGACCCCAAAGTGATCCCAAGTGACCACAGAGTGACTCCAAATGACCCCAAAATGACCGCAGATGACCCCTGGGTGACCCCAAATGACCCAGAGTGACCCTGAATGACCACAAATGACCCCTTCGTGACTTCTGAAATGACCCCGAATGACCACAGTGACCACAGGACCCTCAAAGTGACCCCCAAATGACCCCGAGTGACCCCAAATGACCCCGATTGACCGGAGAGTGACCCCAAATGACCCCAGAGTGACCCTGAATGACCCCAGGACCCCCCAGGACCCTCGGAGTGACCCCAAATGACCCCGAGGTGACCCCAGAGTGACCCTGAAGTGACCCCAAATGACCGTGAGTGACCCAAAATGACCCCAAATGACCACAGAGTGACCCTGGGTGACCCTGAATGACCCAAAATGACCCCAGAGTGACCACTGGACCCTCAAAGTGACCCCAAATGATCCTGAGTGACCCCAAAATGACCCCAGAGCGACCTGAAATGACCCCAAGTGACCACAGTGTGACCCCAGAGTGACCCCAAATGACCCAAAATGACCACAGAGTGACCCTGAATGACCCCAGAGTGACCCCGGATGACCCTTGAGTGACCACAGAGTGACCCCAAATGACCCCAAGACCCCCCAGAGTGACCCCAAAGTGACCCTGAATGACCCTTGGACCCCCCGATTGACCACAGAGTGACCCCAAATGACCCAAAATGACCCTGAGTGACCCTGAGTGACCCCAAATAACCCCAGAGTGACCCCGAGTGACCCCAATGACCGCAGAGTGACTGCAGAGTGACCACTGGACCCTCAAAGTGACCCCTGAGTGACCCCAAATGACCCTCAGAGTGACCCCAAATTACCCGAGTAACCCCCACAATGACCCGAGTGACCACAGTGACATAGTGACCATTAAGTGACCCTGAATGACCCCAGAGTGACCCTGAATGACCCTCAGGACCCTCAAAGTGACCCCAAGTGACCCTGAATGACCCCAAAGTGGCCCTAAATGACCACAGAGTGAGTCCATATGACCCCTGAGTGACCACAGAGTGACCCCAAATGACCTCAGTGACCACTGGACCTCTGAAATGACCCTCGGAGTGACCCCAAAATGACCCTCAGAGTGACCCAAATTGACCCTGAGTGACCCAAAATGACCATGAGTGACCTGAAAATGACCCTAAATGACCCTTGGACCCCCCTGAGTGACCACAGGACCCTCGAAGTGACCTCAAATGACCCCGAGGTGACCCCAAATGATCCTCAGAGTGACCGCAGAGTGACCCCAAATGACCCTTGAAATGACCCCAGTGTCCAGAGTGACCCCAAATGACCCCAGAGTGACCACAGGACCCTTGGAGTGACCCCAGATGACCCTGAGTGACCCCCAAGTGACCAGTGACTCCAAAGTGACCTCAAATGACCCTAAAGTGACCAGAGTGACCCCAAATAACCCCGAGTGACCCAAAAATGACCCAGAGTGACCCCAAATGACCCAGAGTGACCCCAAATGACCCCAAGTGACCACAGAGTGTCCCCAAATGACCCCTGAGTGACCACAGGACCCTTGGAGTGACCCAAAATGACCCCAGAGTGACCAGAGTGACCCTGAGTGACCCTGAATGACAGTGAGTGACCCAAAATAACCCTCAGAGTGACCCAAAATGACCCTTGAAATGACCTCGAGTGACCCCAAATGACCCCGAGTGACCCCCACAATGACCCCAAGTGACCCCGAATGACCCCAGAGTGACCCTAAATGACCACAGAGTGACCCAGAGTGACCTCAGAGTGACCCCGAGTGACCCCAGTTGACCCTTGAAATGACCCGAGTGACCCCAAATGACCCCGAGTAACCCCAAATGACCCAAAATGACCCCTGAGTGACCCTGAGTGACCACAGAGTGACCCCCTGGGGACTCC
>NW_026625483.1:2277-5182 GCF_030028575.1 Malurus melanocephalus | reverse complement strand
GGCCAAGTGACCACTGGGAATGGCCAAGTGACCAATGGGAATGGTCAAGTGACCACTGGGAATGGCCAAGTGACCACTGGCAATGGCCAAGTGACCACTGGGAATGGCCAAGTGACCACCGGGAATGGTCAAGTGACCACTGGGAATGGCCAAGTGACCAATGGAATGGCCAAGTGACCACTGGAATGGCCAAGTGACCAATGGGAATGGCCAAGTGACCAATGGGAATGGTCAAGTGACCACTGGGAATGGCCAAGTGACCAATGGAATGGCCAAGTGACCACTGGAATGGCCAAGTGACCACTGGGAATGGCCAAGTGACCACCGGGAATGGCCAAGTGACCACTGGGAATGGCCAAGTGACCACCAAGGGCTCTTCCATGATGAGGATGATGGTGGTCAAGGCCAACTGACCATTGGGATGAAGGTCAAGAACTTTCTCATGATGAAGAGGAGGAGGGTCCAGGCCAACTGACCACTGGGATGAAGGTCAGGAACTTTTTCCATGATGAGGATGATGAAGGTCCAGGGCTCTCTGAAGGTCATTCATGATGATGATGATGATGGTCAAGGCCAACTGACCACTGGATGAAGGTCAGGAACTCTTTCATGATGCTGATGGTCAAGACTGACCACTGGGGTGAAGATCAGGGGCTCTTCCATGATGAGGACGGTGATGGTCCAGGCCAACTGACCGCTGGATGAAGGTCCAAAGCTTCTCCATGATTGGGATGATGATGGTCGAGGCCAAGTGACCACTGGGATCAACTGACCACTGGATGAAGGTCCAGGGCTTCTCCATGATGGTGATGGTCAAGGCCAAGTGACCACTGGGATGAAGGTCAAGAACTTTCTCATGATGAAGAGGAGGGTGAAGGGCTCTTCCATGATGATGATGGTCAAGGCCAAGTGACCACTGGGATGAGGGCCAAAGGCTTCTCCATGATGAGGATGGTGATGGTCAACACTGACCACTGGGGTGAAGGTCCAGGGCTTCTCCGTGACGATGACGATGATGGTCAAGACTGACCACTGGGATGAAGGTCCAAAGCTTCTCCATGATGAGGATGATGATGGTCCAGGCCAACTGACCACTGGGATGAAGGTCCAGGGCTCTTCCATGATGGTGATGGTCAAGACTGACCATTGGGGTGAAGATCAGGGGCTCTTCCATGATGAGGACGGTGATGGTCATGGCCAACTGACCACTGGGATGAAGGTCAAAGGCTTCTTCATGATGAGGATGATGATGGTCAAGGCCAACTGACCACTGGGGTGAATGTCCAGGGCTCTCTGAAACTCTTCCATGATGATGATGATGATGGTCAAGGCCAAGTGACCACTGGATGAAGGGCAGGAACTCATCCACAACGGTGATGGTCAAGACTGACCACTGGATGAAGGTCAAGGGCTCTTCCATGATGATGGTGGTCAAGGCCAACTGACCACTGGGGTGAGGGCCAAAGGCTTCTCCATGATGAGGATGGTCAAGACTGACCACTGGATGAAGATCAGGGGCTCTTCCAGGAGGAGGAGGGTCAAGGGCTCTTCCATGACGGGGGTCAAGGCCAACTGACCGCTGGGATCAACTGACCGCTGGGATGAAGGTCCAGGGCTTCTCCATGATGGTGATGGTCAAGGCCAAGTGACCACTGGGATGAAGGGCAGGAACTTCTCCATGATCACAAGGAGGAGGGTCCAGACCAACTGACCACTGGGATGAAGGTCCAGGACTCTGACGATGACCACGGTTGGGAGCTCTGATCACAACGATGACCAGGAACTGTTCAGAGATGACCAATGATGAAGGCCAAGGACTGACCATGATGACCAATGTTGGGATTCTTCAGGGATGACCACGATGATGGTCGAGAACTGACCACAACTAAGATTTGGGACTTTTCAAGGATGACCATGATGACCAATGCTGGGGTTCTTCGGTGATGACCACGATGAAGGTCAAGGACTCTTCAAAGATGACCAATGCTGAAGGTCAAGGAGTGACCATGACCATGATGACCAATGCTGGGGTTCTTCAGGGATGACCAATGATGAAGGTCCAGGACTGACCACGATGACCAATGTTGCAGTTCTTCAGCGATGACCACGATGGAGGTCCAGGACTGACCATGACCATGATGACCAATATTGGGAACTCTTCAAGGATGACCATGATGAAGGTCCAGGACTCTTCAAAGATGACCAACGATGAAAGTCCAGGACTGACCATGACCAAGATTTGGGACTCTTTGGGGATGACCAATGTTGGGACTCTTCAAGGACTGACCACGATGATGGTCAAGGACTGACCATGACCATGATGACCAAAGTTGGGGTTCTTTGAGGATGACCACGACGAAGGTCAAGGACTGACCATCACCAAGATTTGGGACTCTTCAGGGATGACCACGATGACCAATTTTGGGGTTCTTCAGGGATGACCACGATGAAAATTTGGGGACTTTGAGAATAAAACTGAGGGTTGGGAACTCCGCTGCCACCGCGAACGACGACAAATGACGACACTGATGGACAAATGGACACCGTTGACCACTCTCAAGCCTCCTCCTCAGCCTCCTCCCCGAAATCCTCCTCCTCCTCGGCCGTGGCGTCCTGGTACTGCTGGTACTCGGACACCAGGGTGGCCATGGAGTGACCATCACCACGGGAGGGAGCTCTGACCATGATGACCAATGGTGGGGTTCTTCAATGATGACCACGATGAAGGTCCAGCACTGACCATGATGACGTCCAGGATTCTTCAGAGATGACCACGATGGAGGTCCAGGACTGACCATGATGACCAATGCTGGGATTCTTCAGTGATGACCACGATGAAGGTCAAGGACTGACCATCACCAAGATTCAGGGTTTGTTTAAGGACTGACCATGATGACCAATGTTG
>NW_026625483.1:0-1412 GCF_030028575.1 Malurus melanocephalus | reverse complement strand
GGGGTTCTTTGAGGATGACCACGATGGAGGTCCAGGACTGACCATCACCAAGATTTGGGCCTTTTTAAGGACTGACCACGATGACCAATGTTGGGGTTCTTCAAGGATAACCATGACGAAAATTTGAGGACATTCTGAGGGTATTTTGAGGACAACGCTGAGGGTTGGGAACTCCGCTGCCACCACGGACGACGATGAAGGACAACACTGATGGACAGATGGACACCGCTGACCACTCTCAGGCCTCCTCTTCAGCCTCCTCCCCGAAATCCTCCTCCTCCTCGGCCGTAGCATCCTGGTACTGCTGGTACTCGGACACCAGGTCGTTCATGGAGTGACCATCACCACGGGAGGGAGCTCTGACCATGATGACCAATGGTGGGGACTCTTCAATGATGACCACGATGAAGGTCCAGGACTCTTCAAAGATGACCATGATGATGGTCAAGGACTGACCATAATGACCAATACTGGGGTTCTTCAAGGATGACCATGATGATGGTCAAGGACTGACCATGACCAATATTTGGGACTTTTTAAGGACTGACCATGATGAAGGTCAAGGACTGACCATGACCAAGATTTGAGACTCTTTGGGGATGACCAATGCTGGGATTCTTCTATGATGACCATGATGATGGTCAAGGACTGACCATGACCATGATGACCAATGTTGGGGTTCTTCAGGGATGACCATGATGGAGGTCAAGGACTGACCATGATGACCAATGCTGGGGTTCTTCAGTGATGACCACAACAGAAGTCCAGGACTGACCATCACCAAGATTTGGGACTTTCCAAGGATGACCATGATGACCAATGGTGGGGTTCTTCAGGGATGACCATGATGAAGGTCCAGGACTCTTCAAAGATGACCAATGATGAAGGTCAAGGATGACCACAATGACCAATGCTGAGGTTCTTCAGGAATGACCATGATGAAGGCCAAGGATTGACCATAACCAATGTTGGGGTTCTTCAAAGATGACCACGATGAAGGTCCAAAGTTGACCATGATGACCACTGTTGCAGTTCTTCAGGGATAACCACCATGAAGGTCAAGGTCTGACCATCACCTAAATTTGGGACTTTTCAAGGACTGACCATGATGACCAATGCTGGGGTTCTTCAAGGATGACCATGACGAAAATTTGGGGGACTTTGAGGATAAAACTGAGGGTTGGGAACTCCGCTGCCACCACGGATGACGATGAAGGACAACACTGATGGACAAATGGACACCGCTGACCACCAGGCCTGGCTCAGGCCTCCTCTTCAGCCTCCTCCCCGAAATCCTCCTCCTCCTCGGCCGTGGCGTCCTGGTACTGCTGGTACTCGGACACCAGGTCGTTCATGTTGCTCTCGGCCTCGGTGAACTCCATCTCATCCATGCCCTCTCCCGTGTACCAATG
>NW_026625482.1:7538-10868 GCF_030028575.1 Malurus melanocephalus | reverse complement strand
CCCCAGCCCCGTGTGCTGCTGCTGTCCCAAACCCTTCCCTCCCCGTCACCCCAAGCTCACACCTTTGGCAAGGCAGGAGGGTGGCACGGGGACACACAGGGGTCATTGTCACACTCAGCAGGGTGGGAGTGCAAAACGTGGAAAGGACAGCACGTGGAACACCCTCCTAAACACGGTGGGTTTAACTCTGAAGGGGCAGCAGAACCAGAGTGTGACACACACACATTTTCAGCAGGGTTTTKSTGCTCACACACAGCTCTGATGCACATACCTGGAGCTGTTAATGTTAAAAACCTGTAACTTGGTTCTCCTTATGCCAAGGCCCAGTTTTAGACAGGATTCTTACAAATAACGTTATTTCTCCATTCGTTTATTTTGGCAAATAATTTTAGGGCAGACTGAATTCCACGCAGAGCATGCTGCTACAATATAACGGCACTAATTAAGAGATTTCAGATCTGAAMAGTGTTCAAACACACCCCAGGACCGGCTACAAGGATGAACACAATTTCATTGAGAATTTTCTTCTCTTCTGCTTTCTTGAGGAGAACTCTTCAGAACTGCCCTCCCCCGTGCTGGGAAAAGGCAAATCCGGGCACATTCCAAAGAGAAGGTGAAGTTTGTGCATGGATGGCAGGGACAGGAGTTAATCAGGATGATAATGTTCCCCATTCCTATGGCCTGTGGGGACAGTCCCTTGCTCATGTGTCCCTTACTTTTTCTGGGTATCCAGGACTCCTCTGAAGCGCTGACAGATGCTGGACTTTGTTTCTGCCTTAGCTACAGCTGATTCAAGGATTTGGATACTCCAAAKCTCTCTGTTGATTATTTGCTCCATGTTCGTTCCATTTGAAAGTCAAATGATTATTCAATGGAAAATTCTATTGTCATTTAAATCGGGTTTGTTTTAAAACATCAAACAAAGTTCAATAAAATTTTGGTTTTAAAACGCTGAAATCAAGTATTTCAGTCAAGCGACACRTTTTGTTTCAACAGTTTAAAAGGAACGTTTTTGATCTTCCATTCCCAAAGAGCTTGTCCAAGTGAAGCCATTAGTGCTTACACTTACAAAAATAAAGACTTTTGAAGATTATCATCATGACAATATTTCAATTTCATTAGCGCAAAATAGTTTTACTAATTCAAAATGWCTCTAAAATGCACTAGAAATTTTTATTTCTTTTCATTCTAATTTGGTGATGGAAAATTAATGCATTGAAAAAGAAAACAGATCCTGCAGATACACGGGAATTATCATTTTTTAAGCCCAAATCAAATTTYGCTTTAAAGCCAGAGATGATTCAAAACATTAGCACTAATTAGAGTAAAACCTGGGGATCCAAAGCAGCTACGCTGAAATAATTTAATTTACWATATTACCAAAATCATTAGGCTGATGATAAATAGAACCCAATGGGCATCAGGGGGGAGCAGGGAAAGGATTTTCTGAATAAATGGTTGCAGGAAAGGTTCCTCCTGCAGGGCTCTGTGTGTGCCCAGGTGTGAACAGCCCCAGAGACAGCTCAGAGGGACAGGAGGGACAGGAGGGACAGGAGGGACAGAGATCTCTGCCCCATGAGGATGGAGCTGGGTGACAGGGACAGGGCACAGGGAGGATGGAGCTGGGTGACAGGGACAGGGCAGGGACAGGGCACCAGAGCCCCTCACATCAGCTGGGTTTGGCAAGGATGGAGAGCCCAGGAAGAGTGGAGTCCTTTCTTCAATCCAAAAGCCAAATCCTCTCTTCCCTAGATCTCTGCACTGCACTCTGCAAACTTTGTTTAAAATTTTTGGATAAACTTTGTTTAAAGTGAACCAAAGAGTTTTACAGTGGGAAGGGACAGACATTCCTCCAATGAAGTGACCAGTGGCAGTGTCTGGAATCAGCTCCCTGTCCCTGGGTCTTTGCTGAGCCAGTCCATGGCACATCTGATCCCTTGGGCAGGGAGGGCTCCTCCTGCTCAGTGAGAGGCTTCTCCTTCAGCCCAGAGTGCACCAGAGGCTCTCTGTGTGCCCAGGGCTTGTCCAGCAGCACAGGGCATGGACATGGCAGGGTATGGCCAGTGCAGGGTATGGACATGGCAGGGTATGGCTAGTGCTGGGCATGGTCAGTGCAGGGTATGGTCAGTGCTGGGAAATGGGACAGTCCCAGGGCATGGACATGGCAGGGTATGGTCAGTGCAGGGCATGGTCAATGCAGGGTATGGACATGGCAGGGTATGGTCATCCCATGGCATGGCCATCCAAGGGCAGTGGGACAGTCCCAGGGCTCGTCCATCCCGTGCCAGAGCTCATCCATCCCATCCCAGAACTCGTCCATCCCATCCCATCCCATGGCTCATCCATCCCATCCCATCCCATCCCATCCCATCCCATCCCAGGGCTCGTCCATCCCATCCCAGAGCTCGTCCATCCCATCCCATCCCAGAGCTCGTCCATCCCATCCCATGTCACAACCATCCCGAGCCTCCTCTCCCCCTCTCTGTTCTCACCCTCCATGTCCTGACCCAGGGCATCAGGAGCACCAGGCTCTCCAGGCAGCAGTTCCCTGCTTTCCCTCCCAGCTGCTTGGAGAACAATCCCAGTTTCCCAAACCACAGCCTGGCCAGGGCTGTCCTCGAGGTGTTTCATGCCCAGGTTCACCACCCCAAAGGCTCAGGTGGGGCACCAGGGTCCTCCCTGCCCTAAGGATCCATAAACCACTCGTTTCCTTCCAGCACCTGTGACTGATGKCAGGAGATAATTCTCCCCTTATCCTTTAAATCCTTCTACCTACAGCAAGTGACAGCTGCTGATGAAATGAGAGTGAGAGCCAACCAGCAACTGCTGCGGGCTGTCAGCCGGGATAACTGCAGGGCTSGCAAGGTTTCATTGCAATTTGAAATGATTTTATATGGGAAAAGCRTGAGCGATGGGGTTATAACAGCAGCTGACAAATATGACCACATCTCTTCATGTTTGCTTCCCCTTAACTAACTCTCCACCTTTCTTCCTTTTAATATCACATACGCTGTTACAGTCATGTTTCACTTCAGATCCTCCAAATTCCTGGGGAAGAGACGCTCCCAGGGTTTGCTTTCTGCAAAAAACAAACCCAGAGGGTCTGCAGCAGACAGAGCTCTGGGCAAAAAGCCCCTCACTGCTGTGATTTGGGCTCTGAAATGGGACTGTCAGCTCATGGCAATGTCCAATACCCCTGGAACTGTCAGAGGGTGGAAATGAATTGTGTTCTGACCATACTGCTTCACCTCGCCATAAATTCTGTATTTCCTGACGTTTGGAGAAGTGGAATTTTACAATGTCCCGTCCAGGTGTGCAGGGGTGCTGCTG
>NW_026625482.1:3451-4798 GCF_030028575.1 Malurus melanocephalus | reverse complement strand
AGCAGTGACCCCAATCTGAGAGAAAAACCCCAAAACCCTCCCAGGGATGGGGAGGGGCACTGTCTGCCAGAGCAGATCTGAGTGAGGATCATCAGGAATTGTCCTAAAAATTAATAACTTGCCTTTTAAGTCCTCTTTCTAGAGCCTGCACARCTGCAATTGAAATGATAATTCTAAGAATTAAAATACAGCAGAGAAAYGGCAACCACGTTATCAAATTATAAGTACAGAGCACGTGTTTTCCTTCAACCTTTATAGTGAAAATTATTTTCATATTAAAAGAAAAAAAATCAAAGAGCTGTTACTGTATTGCTGGGGTTTTAAAGGAGTAATGAGCAGTAAACTCCAGCAATTATTCCCATACATTATTAAATGTCACTGCTAAACAACTGCACACTCTGAAGAGGAAGAGRCATCAGTTCAGGGAGGAAACTTTGGGCTGATTTCACACTCCTTGCCTGTGATGCCTGGATAATTTTATGCACATCAGCACCAATAAAAATAAAGTTTTCTTGATTCCTATTTGAATAGGAGTTTAACCGAAAAGATTTAATACCATCTTGTGTGTTAATTCAAGCAGCAAAACCCCCTYTCGTGCTCTTAAACGGTACAAAATCAGATCTATTATCACATTTCAAACGTGATATTCATGGACATGAAAAGATTTGTGCTGCTTTACCCATTCACTACTCAGAGTTTGCAGTTGTCTTTATCCCCAGCCACAATTACTTCAGCAAAGGCAGCTTTAGTGAAATGTCACCCTTTAAGCCCAAGAAACAAGATCAAATATCCAGGGTGAAAGTGCCCAGATCCTTTGGAGGATCAGGGGAAAAGACAGTTTTTCTGTCAAGTGCTTTATTATTTCTGGTAGGACCTAAAGGATAATCACAGTGCCAACATGTTTTATTTATTATATTTATATCCAAGCGAGGGCATTGTTATTCCAATCTACAATTTGGCACGTTAAACCCTACACTAACAGGAAACCAAAAATGCAATAAATTGTGATCCAGTAGAAATTAACAGAAACCCTATTTTTTTTTATAATAAAAATACAGTGATTGTTTTTCTCTGAATTCCTGCTTTCCTGCAAATTCAAATCCATCTGTGCACAAGGACTGATCTCGCCCTGCAGGTTCAAAGCCAGGCTGCTGTGGGAGTTGCTGGGGTCACCACAGGTCCCTGGCAGGGATTTTACAGCAATTAGGGAAAAGGATGGCTCCAGAATGTGCAGCTCCTTCCAGACACTGACACAAAATGTCCCCTAAAATGAGGTGAGTTCTATAAAATCATTGTTGAGAGGCACAGATCTCCTGAAAGGAGACAACAGTGAGGTGGTGTCGGGCT
>NW_026625482.1:0-1336 GCF_030028575.1 Malurus melanocephalus | reverse complement strand
ACAACAAAATGAGGTGCAGGTAATGAACAAACAGAGCTTTAACAAGGACGGTGCAGGGGCTGTGGCTCTGTGAACCCCAAACCCACTCACTGCAGACACTCTGAACCCAAAAAACCCAAACATTCTCACTGCATTCACTCTGAACCCCAAACACTCTCACTGCAGACACTCTGAACCCCAAACATTCTCACTGCAGACACTCTGAACCCCAAAAATTCTCACTGCAGAACCCCAAATCCTCTCACTGCAGACACTCTGAACCCCAAAAATCCCAAACACTCTCACTGCAGAACCCCAAATCCTCTCACTGCAGACACTGAACCCCAAATCCTCCCACTGCAGACACTCTGAACCCCCAAAACCCCAAACATTCTCACTGCAGACATTTTGCCTGTCTTGGCACCGCAGGTCACAGCAGCTGCCCCATGTGCTCTTCCCAGCCCTCTGCTGCCTGTGTCACGGTGTTTGGGCAGTGTGTTTAAACTCCAAATAGCAGCAGAAACACTTTCCTGTGCTCYCTCTGSCTCAGATGCCRCTATCACACTGAGCTTTTCCTTTCTTTGCTTTTATTTTTCCCCAAAGCAATGTGTGCTCTCTGCTTCTGGTTGTTTGAACCGCATTTCCCTGAGTCCGGTGGATTTGTGGTGTTTATCCCCTGTTGATTCTAACAGCAGAGGATTCACTCTTTTATTCCTCAGTCTTTGCTCTGCAGATCACTCATGTCACAGTTGTGCAAACTGGAGCAGTGTGGTGTGAAATAGAGGAGGGGTCCCAGGAGGGGCTGGAACACCAGGACAGAGAATGGCAGAACAGAGCTCTGGGGATGTTTCTGATCTGCTGCCAGAACCACTTCATGGTTTGTTTGACCCATCCTGAACCTGCACTGATTTCTCTGAACCCCCTCAGTGCAGAGCCTTCACCATCTCAGTGCTCTCACACAGCAGTGATTTGCTCCCTGGTCAGGAGAGAGGATTTGCCTTCTCCTCTCCCATCCTGGAGAGCTTTCCTGGGGCAGTCAGTGAGGGGGCACAGCTGTGTTAGTGCTGGTTTGGATACGGTGCTGTGGGTTTGAGGCTGCACAAAGGGGATCATTTCTGGGGTCAGAAAACCCCTGACAGGCCCAGAGGTTCCAGGGGGGATTCACAGGGGTTGTGACCCCATTTGTCCTGGCAGCGTGAGTGGGAATGGGTGCTGGGCAGGGCAGGGGGACAGGAGCTGTGTGATCATCCTCGAGAGAAGAGTCAGCAGGGAGCAGACAGAGAAACACGAGAGGAACGTGTGGGGAACACGGCGGGGATGATCTCTCCTCTCTGCTCATCCTCCCTCTCTGCTCATC
>NW_026625481.1:10185-12414 GCF_030028575.1 Malurus melanocephalus | reverse complement strand
AAACCCGCCCTAAACCCGGGACTAAACCTGGGACTAAACCCGCCCTAAACCCAGGACTAATCCCGCCCTAAACCCGGGACTAATCCCACCGTAAACCCACCCTAAACCCACCCAAATCTCGGGACTAAACCCGCCCTAAACCCGGAACTAAATTCACCCTAAACGCGGGAAAAAACCCACCCTGAACTCAGGACTTAATGCACACAAAACCCGGGACTAAACCCGGGACTAAACCCGGGACTAAACCCGGAACAAATGCCAGGACTAAACCCGCCCAAAACTCGCTCTAAACCCGGGACTAAAGCCAGCCTAAACCCGCAATAACCTGGGACTAAACCCGCCCTAAATCCGACTTAAACCCACCCTAAACCCGTGACTAAACCCGCCCTAAACCCGGGGTTAAACCTGGGACTAAACCGGCCCTAAAGCTGCCCTAAACCTGCCCTAAACCCGGGACTAAACTCGTCCTAAACCAAAGACCAAAGCAGGGACTAAACCCGCTGTAATCCAAGACTAAACCCGGGACTAAACAAGCCCTAAACCCAGGACTAAACCCAAAACTAAACCCGCCCTAAACCCAGGACTAAACCCACCCTAAACCCGCCCAAAACCAGCCCTAAACCCGGGATTAACCTGGGACTAAACCCGCCCTTAACGCGCCCTTGACTGGGGACTAAACCAAGGACTAAACCCGGGACTAAACCTGCCCTAAACCTGGGAGTAAACCCGCCCTTAACCCGCCCTAAACCCGCCCTAAACCCGGGACTAAACCTGGGACTAAACCCGGGACTAAACCCGGCTTAACCTGCGCCAAAATTGTGCCAAAAATTCCAAATTTTGCCAATTTTTTCCAGGTTTTCCAAAAATGTGGAGAAATTTTTCCAAAATTTGGCCGAATTTTACCAAATTGCATCAAAATTCTGACAAATTCTTCCAAATTGTGCCCAAATTGCGCCAAAATCTGCCAAATTGTCCCAAATTCTGCCAAATTGTGGAAAATCTTCCCAAAATTTGTCAAATGCTGAAAAACGGAGCCAAATTGGGCCGAATTTTACCCAAATGGTGCCAAATTTCCCCAAATCAGCCAAATTTCACCAAATTGTGCCAAATTGGGTCCGAATTGGCCAAATTTCCCAAAATTCCCCAGTTTGGGCTCAGATTGCGCTCAATTCTGGCAAATTGGGGAAAAATTTAAAAAAATTTTTGGAGGGATTTTGGGGGAATTTTGGGACTAAACCCGGGACTAAACCCACCCTAAACCAAGGACTAAACCCGCCCTAAACTCGGGACTAAACACGCCCTAAACCCGGGACGAAATATGGGACTAAACCGGGACTAAACTCACGACTTAACCTGCCCTAAACCCAGGATTAAACCCAGGACTAAACCCGCCCTAAACCCAGGATTAAACCCAGGACTAAACCCGCCCTAAACCCGAGACTAAACCCGGGACTAAACCCGCCCTAAACCCGGGACTAAACCCTCCCCAAACCCACCCTAAACCTGGGATTAAAACCCGCCATAAACCCGCCGTAAACCCGGTATTAAAACCCACCCTGAACCCGGGACTAAACCCGCCCTAAACCTGGGATTAAACCTGGAACTAAACCTGGGACTAAACCGGGGACTAAACTGGGGACTAAACCTGCCCTAAACCCGGGATTAACCTGGGACTAAACCCGCCCTTAACGCGCCCTTGACCCGGCAGTAAACCGGGGACTAAACCCAGGACTAAACCCGCCCTAAATTCGGGACTAAAGCCGCGCTAAACCTGGGACTAAACCCGGGCCTAAACCCATCCTAAACCCACCCTAAACCCTCCCAAATCCCGCCCAAACCTGCCCTAAACCCGGGGATAAATCCAGGACTAAACCCGCACTAAACCCGCCCTAAACCCGGGACTAAATCCGCCCAAACCCCTCCCTAAACCCGCCCTAAACCCGGGACTAAACCCGGGACTAAACCCGGGATTAACCCGCCCTGAACCTGACCTAAACCCGGGACTAAAGTCGAGACTAAACTTGTACTAAACCCGCCCTAAATTCAGGACTAAACCCGGGACTAAACCTGCCCTAAACCCGCCCTAAACCCAGGACTAAACCCGCCCTAAACCTGGGACTAAACCCGCCCTAAACCTGGGACTAAACCCACCCTAAACCCGGGACTAAACCCGCCCTTAACCCGCTCTAAACCCGGGACTAAACCCAGGACTAAACCCGAGACTAAACC
>NW_026625481.1:6918-9224 GCF_030028575.1 Malurus melanocephalus | reverse complement strand
AATTGTGGAAAATCTTCCCAAAATTTGTCAAATGCTGAAAAACGGAGCCAAATTGGGCCGAATTTTACCCAAATGGTGCCAAATTTCCCAAAATCAGCCAAATTTCACCAAATTGTGCCAAATTGGGTCAGAATTGGCCAAATTTCCCAAAATTCCCCAGTTTGGGCTCAGATTGCGCTCAATTCTGGCAAATTGGGGAAAAATTTTAAAAAATTTTTGGAGGGATTTTGGGGATTTTGGAGATTTTTGAGGGATTTTGGGGGAATTTTGGGACTAAACCTGCCCTAAACCCACCCTAAACCCTGCACTAAACCTGGCACTAAACCTGCCCTAAACCCCAGACTAAACCCGGGACTAAACCCACCCGAAACCTGCCCTTAATCCGGGACTAAACCCGGGAATAAACCTGCCCAAAACCAAGCACTAAACCCAGGCTTAACCCGCCCTAAACCCAGGACTAAACCGGGACTAAACCCGCCCTTAACACGCCCTTGACCCGGGACTAAACCGGGGACTAAACCTGGGGCTAAACCCGCCCTTAACCCGCCCTAAACCCGGGACTAAAACCAAGACTAAACCAGGGCGAAACCCATCCTAAACCCACCCTAACCCTGGCCAAAACTCGGGACTAAACCAGCCCTAAACCCGAGACTAAACCCAGGACTGAACCCGCCCTAAACCTGGGACTAAACCGGGGACTAAACCGGGGACTAAACCTGCCCTTAACCCGCCCTAAACCCGGGATTAACCCGGGACTAAACCTGCCCTTAACGCGCCCTTGACCCGGGACTAAACGGGGGACTAAACCCGGGACTAAACCCGCCCTGAACCCGCCCAAAACCCAGCACTAAACCTGGCCCTAAACCTGGGACTAAACTGGGGACTAAACGCGCCCTATACCCAGGACTAAACCCGGGACTAAACCGGAAACTAAACCTGCCATAAACCCGGGACTAAACCTGCCCTAAACCCGGGAATAACCTACCCTAAACCCAGGATTAACCTGGGACTAAACTGAGGACTAAACCCACCCTAAACCGGGAACTGAACCCGGGAATAAACCTGCCCTTAACCCGGGACTAAAACCGGGACTAAACCCGGGACAAAACCCGGGACGAAACCTGCCCTAAACCTGGGACTAAACCGGGGACTGAACCTGCCCTAAATGCGGGACTAAACCTGCCCTAAACCCGCCCTAAACCCGCCCTAAACCCGAGACTAAACCTGCCCTAAACCCGGGACTAAACCCACCCTAAACCCTGCACTAAACCTGGCACTAAACCTGGCCCTAAACTCAGGACTAAAGCCGGGACTAAACCCGCCCTAAACCTGGGATTAAACCTGGAACTAAACCTGGGACTAAACCGGGGACTAAACCTGCCCTAAACCCAGGACTAAACCCACCCTAAACCCGGGACTAAACCCGGGACTAATCCCACCCGAAACCGGCCCTTAATCCGGGACTAAACCCAGGAATAAACCTGCCCAAAACCAAGGACTAAACCCAGGCTAAACCCACCCTAAACCCAGGACCAAACCCGGGACTAAACCCGCCCGGAACCTGCCCTAAACCCGCCCTAAATCTGGGACTAAACCTGCCCTAAACCCAGGACTAAACCCGCCCTAAACCCAGGACTAAACCCGCCCTTAACCCGCCCTAAACCAGCCCTAAACCCAGGATTAACCCGGGACTAAACCGGGGACTAAACCCAGGACTAAACCCGCCTTAAACCTGGGACTAAACCCACCCTGAACCCGCCCAAAACCCACCCTAAACCCAGGACTAAACCCGCTTTAGACCCGGAAAAAAACCCCAGATTAAAGCCCGCCCTAAACCAGGGACTAAAACCAAGACTAAACCAGGCCAAAACCCATCCTAAACCCACCCTAACCCTGGCCAAAACTCGGGACTAAACCAGACCTAAACCCTCCCTAAACCCGCCCTAAACCCGGGACTAAACCCGAGACTAAACCTGGCATAAAACCTGTGACTAAACCCGGGACTAAACCCACCCTAAACCCGGGACGAAACATGGGACTAAACCGGGACTAAACTCACGACTTAACCTGCCCTAAACCCAGGATTAAACCCAGGACAAACTCGCCCTAAACCCGAGACTAAACCCGGGACTAAACCCGCACTAAACCCGAGACTAAACCCGGGACTAAACCCGCCCTAAACCAGCCCTAAACCTGCCTAAACTTGGGACTAAACCCACCCTAGACCGTTTTGTTCCAGCCGCAGCCTCGCCATCAGCTCATTGCTGTGACACTGTCCTGGGTGAGCTGAGTATTGTATTCCATCA
>NW_026625481.1:3542-5340 GCF_030028575.1 Malurus melanocephalus | reverse complement strand
GACTAAACCCGCCCTAAACCCGGGACTAAACCCGCCCTAAACTCGGGACTAAACATGCCCTAAACCCGGGACGAAACATGGGACTAAACCGGGACTAAACTCACGACTTAACCTGCCCTAAACCCAGGATTAAACCCAGGACTAAACCCGCCCTAAACCCGAGACTAAACCTGGGACTAAACCCGCCCTAAACCAGCCCTAAACCTGCCTAAACTTGGGACTAAACCCACCCTAAACCCAGGACTAAACCCGCCCTAAACCTGGGACTAAACCTGAGACTAAACCTGCCCTAAACCCGCCTGAAACGTACCCAAAACCCGAGACTAAACCCACCCTAAACCCGGGACTAAACCCAGGACTAAACCTGCCCTAAACGCACCTTAAACCCGGGACTAAACCTGCCCTAAACGCACCTTAAACCCGGGACTAAACCTGGGACTAAACCCGCCCTGAACCTGCCCTAAACCCGCCCTAAATCTGGGACTAAACCCGCCCTAAACCCGGGACTAAACCTGCGCTAAACCCAGGACGAAACCCGCCCTAAACCCAGGACTAAACCCGCCCTAAACCTGCCCTAAACCCGGGATTAACCCGGGACTAAACCTGCCCTTAACGCGCCCTTGACCCGGGACTAAACCTGGGACTAAACCCGGGACTAAACCCGCCCTAAACCTGAGACTAAACCCGCTCTTAACCCGCCCTGAACCCGCCCAAAACCCGGGACTAAACCCGCTTTAGACCCGGAAAAAACCCGCCCTAAACCAGGGATTAAAACCAAGACTAAACCAGGCCGAAACCCATCCTAAACCCACCCTAACCCTGGCCAAAACTCGGGACTAAACCAGACCTAAACCTGGGACTAAACCTGGGACCAAACCCGCCCTAAACGCACCCTAAACCCGGGACCAAACCCGCGACCAAACCCGAGACTAAACCCGCCTTCAACCCGCCCTGAACCCTCCCTAAACCTGTCGCAAATCCACACTAAACGCTCCCTAAAACCACCCTAAACTCAAGACTAAACCCGGGATTAAAACCCGCCCTAAACCCGCCCTAAACTTGGGACTAAACCCGCTCTAAACCTGGGACTAAACCCAGGACTAAACCAGGGATTAAAACCCTCCCTAAACCCGGGACTAAACCCGCCCTAAACCTGGGACCAAACCCAGGACTAAACCCAGCCTAAACCCAGGATTTCAACGCGCCCTAAACCCACCCTAAATCCGCCTTAAACCAACCCTAAACCCTGGAATAAACGCGCCCTAAACCTGGGCCTAAACCTGGGACTAAACCTGCCCTAATCCTGGGACAAAACCCACCCTAAACCCGCCCTAAACTCGGGACTAAACCCAGGAATAAACCCGGGACTAAACCGGAAACTAAACCTGCCCTAAACCCGGGAATAACCTACCCTAAACCCAGGACTAAACCTGGGACTAAACCTGGGACTAAACCCAGGACTAAACTTTCCCAAAACTCGCCCTAAACCCGCCCTAAACCCGGGAAAAAACGCGCCCTAAACCCAGGACTAAACCCACCCTAAACTCGCCCTCAACCCTCCCTAAACCCGCTCTAGACCCGGGATTAAACCCACCCTTAACCCTCCCTAAACTCGGGACTAAACTCAGAACTAAACCCGCCCTAAACCCGGGACTAAACCCACCCTTAACCCGCTCCAAACATGGGACTAAACCGGCCCTAAACCCACCCTAAACCCAGGACTAAACCCGGGACAAAACCCGCCCTAAATTCGGGACTAAAGCCGCGCTAAACCCGGGCCTAAACCCACCCTAAACCC
>NW_026625481.1:0-1987 GCF_030028575.1 Malurus melanocephalus | reverse complement strand
CGGGACTAAACCAGACCTAAACCCGCCCTAAACCCGAGACTAAAGCTGGCATAAAAACGGGACTAAACCCGGGACTAAACCCAGGACTAAACCCAGGACTAAACCTGCCCTAAACCGGGGACTAAACGCGCCCTATACCTGGGACTAAACGTGCCCTAAACCAGCCCTAAACCCGGGACTAAACCCGGAACTAAATTCACCCTAAACGCGGGAAAAAACCCGCCCTAAACTCGGGACTAAACCCGGGACTGAACCGGCCCAAAACTCGAGACTAAACCCGGGACTAAACTTTCCCAAAACGCGCCCTAAACCGGGGACAAAACGCACCTTAAACCCCTTGTAAACCTGGGATTAACTTGCCCTAAACCCGGAATTAAACCCGCCCTAAACCCGGGACTAAACCCGCCCTAAACCCGGGACTAAACTGACCCTAAACCTGGGACTAAACCCGGGACTAAACCCGCCCTAAACCAGGGACTAAACGCTCCCTAAACACACCCTAAAGTCGGTACTAAACCCGCCATAAATCCACCCTAAACCCGGGATTAAATCTTCCCTAAACCCGCCCAAAACCCGCTCTAAACTCGGGACTAAACCCGCCCTAACGCCGCCCTAAACCCACCCTAAGCCCGGGACTAAACCCACCCTTAACCAGCCCTAAATGCGGGACTAAACCGGCCCTAAACCCGCCCTAAACCCATCCTAAACCCGCCCTAAACCAGGGACTAAACCCGCCCTAGACCTGCCCTAAACTGGGAACTAAACCCGGGCCTAAACCCACCCAAACCCGCCCTAAACCCGGGGTTAAATCCAGGACTAAACCCGCCATAATCCCGCCCTAAACACACCCAAAACCCGCCCTAAACCCGGGACTAAACCCAGGGCTAAATCTGCCCTAAACCCGGGTCTAAACCTGCCCTCAACCCGCCCTAAACCCACCCTAAACCCTCTCTAAACCCGGGAGCAAACCCAGGCCTAAACCCGCCCTAAACCTGCCCTAAACAGGGGACTAAACCCGGGCCTAAACCCATCCTCAACCCGAGAATAAACCCACCCTAAACCCTCCCTAAACTCGCCCTAAACAATCCCTAAACCCGCTCTAAACCCGGGACTAAACTCGAGACTAAACCCGGGCTTAAACCCGGGACTAAACCAGGGACTAAACCTGGGGTTAAACCCGAGACTAAACTTACCCTAAACCCGGGACTAAACCCGCCCTAAACTCGGGACTAAACCCGGAACTAAACTTTCCCAAAACCTGCCCTAAACCCGCCCTAAACCCGGGACTAAACCGACCCTAAGCCTGGGACTAAACCCGGGACTAAACCCGCCCTAAACCAGGGACTAAACTCAGGACTAAACCGGGACTAAACCTGCCCTAAACCTGGGACTGAACCCGCCCTAAACCTGCCCTAAACACGGGACTAACCCCAGGCCTAAACCCACCCTATACTCTCCCTAAACACTCCCTAAACGCGCTCTAAACCCGGGACTAAACTCGAGACTAAACTTGCACTAAASCCTSSCTAAACCCACCCTAAACCCTCCCAAAACCCGCCCAAACCCTCCCTAAACCCGGAACTAAATTCACCCTAAACGCGGGAAAAATCCCGCCCTGAACTCAGGACTAAACCCGGGACTAAACTCGGGACTAAACCCGGGACTAAACTTTCCCAAAACGCGCCCTAAACCCAGGACAAAACCCACCTTAAACCCCCTGTAAACCTGGGATTAACTTGCCCTAAACTCGGAATTAAACCCGCCCTAAACCCGAGACTAAACCCGCCCTAAACCCGGGACTAAACCCGCCCTAAACCCGGGATTAAACCGACCCTAAACCAAGGAATAAACCCGGGACTAAACCGGGACTAAACCCGCCCTAAACCAGGGACTAAACCGGGACTAAACCCTCCCTAAACCAGCCCTAAACCTGCCTAAACTTGGGACTAAACCCACCATGAACCCAGGACTAAACCGGCCCTAAACC
>NW_026625480.1:0-12040 GCF_030028575.1 Malurus melanocephalus | reverse complement strand
GGGTTAGGGTTAGGGTTAGGGTTAGGGTTAGGGTTCGAGCTAGGGTTAGGGTTAGGGTTTGGGTTAGAGCTGGGGTAAGGCTAGGGTTAGGGTTAGGGTTAGAGCTAGGGGTAGGCTAGSGTTAGGGTTAGGATTAGAGCTAGTGTTAGAAGTAGGGTTAGGGTTAGGGTTACAGCTAGGGTTAGGGTTAGGGTAAGGGTTAGGGTTAGACTAGGGTTAGACTAGGGTTTGGTCTAGGGTTAGGKTTATGCTAAGGTTAGGATTAGGGTTAGGTTTTGGGTAGGGTTTTGGTAAGAGCTAGGGTTAGAGCTAGCGTTAGGCTAGTTTAAGGGTTAGGGTTAGAGTAGGGTTACACTAGGGTTAGGATTAGGGTTTGG
Organism: Malurus melanocephalus; assembly: GCF_030028575.1. NCBI lineage: Eukaryota > Metazoa > Chordata > Aves > Passeriformes > Maluridae > Malurus > Malurus melanocephalus. Next base: position 11,663 of record NW_026625480.1, on the reverse strand, counting down.
GTTTGAACTAGGGTTGGGCTTGTGTTAGGGTTAGGGTTAGGTTTAGAGCTAGGGTTAGGCCAAGTTTAGGGTGAGGTTTATGGTTAGAGCTACGGTTAGGCTACGGTTAGGGTTAGGGTTCGGGTTAGGGTTAGGGTTATGGTTAGGGTTTGGGTTTTTGTTAGGGTTATGGTTAGGGTTAGAGCTAGGGTTAAGCTAGGGTTAGGGTTATGGTTAGGGTTTAGCTAGGGTTGGGCTAGTGATAGGGTTAGGGTTAGGTTTAGAGCTAGGATTAGGCTAGGGTTAGGGCTTGATTTAGGCTTTAGCTAAGGTTAGGGTTAGGGTTAGGGTTTGAGCTAGGGTTAGAGCTAGGGTTAGGGTTAGGGTTAGGGTTAGGGTTAGGGTTATGGTTAGGGCTAGGGTTAGGGTTAGGGTTAGCGGTAGAGCTAGGGTTAAGCTTGGGTTAGGGTTAGGGTTAGAGCTAGGGTTAGGCTAGGGTTAGGGTTTTGGTTAGGGTTGGGGTTTTGGTTAGGGTTAGGGTTAGGGTTAGAGCTAGGGTTAGGCTAGTTTAAGGGTTAGGGTTAGGGCTAGGGTTAGGGTTAGAGCTAGGGTTAGGGTTAGGGTTTGAGCTAAGGTAGGGCTAGTGTTAGGGTTAGGGTGTGGGTTAGAGCTAGGCTTCGGCTAGGGTTAGGGTGAGGTTTAGGGTTGGCGGTACGGTTGGTCTCGGGTAGGGGTTAGGGTTAGGGTTAGGGTTAGGGTTAGGGTTAATGTTTAGGTTAGAGCTAGGGTTAGGCTAGTGTTAGTGTTAGGTTTCGGGTTAGAGCTAGCTTTAGACTAATGTTAGCGTTAGGTTTAGCGTTAGGGTTAGGGTTACGGTTAGGGTTAGGTAGGGTTTGGGTTAGGGTTAGGGTTTGGGTTAGGTTTAGGGTTAGGGTTAGGGTCAGGGTTTGGGTTAGGGTTAGGGTTAGGGTTAGGGTTAAGGTTAGGGTTAGGGTTAGGGTGAGGGTTAGGACTAGGGTCTAGGATTAGACCTAAGATTAGCCTAGGGTTAGGGTTAGATCTAGGGTTAGTCTAGGGTTAGGTTTAGAGCTAGGGTTAGGCTACGGTTAGGGTTAGGGTTTTGTTTAGAGCTAGGGTTTTGCTGGGGTTAGGTTTAGTGCTAGGGTTAGGGCTAGGTTTAGTGCTAGGGTTGGGCTAGGGTTAATGTTTGAGCTAGGGTTAGGCTAGGTTTAGGGTTCGGCTTGGGTTTGGTTTCGGGTTAGGTTAGAGCTAGGATTATGCTAGGTTTATGGTTAGGGTTTTGTTTAGAGCTAGGGTTAGGCTTGGTTTAGGGTTAGGTTTAGCTCTAGGATTAGGCTAGGGTTAGGGTTCGGGTTAGAGCTAGGGTTATGCTAGGGTTAGGGTTAGGGTTTGGGTTAAGGTTATGTGGGCAGCCTTTATGGGACCTGGCTTCGTGACTGAGGTCACGTATACAGTACGGAGCTGCCTGTCTATAGGGCTAGCAAGTAACCAATGACAGCTCAGGCAATGTGACTTTGAGCAAGCTCCTGCCCCCTCCTCATTAGATCATATAGCAACGGACACATGGCTGATGCAACACCTGCGGTTGATTGCGATACCCCCACCTTATAAGGAAGTTAGTGACACTGTTTGAATGTTCTCCAATGAGAAGTTGTGATTTTGTAATATTCATGAGGTTCATTATCACTGTTATAAAAGGAGGGTTCTGCTGCAATAAAGTTGAGTTTCACGGATCATCTCGTGGTGGTCAGTATACTGTCTGCCGGCGCTTCTCGACAAATGGTTACTCGGACGTGATACATCGGGAAACAAGGTGAAAACGCAGTCAGCGGACACTGGTTTCCATGTTAGAGCTGGAGCGAATGATCTACGGATCACGGCTGAGCGTAGTAAGTTTTACCGGGTCTCTAAGCAGCGGAGACGTCCAAAGTACCTATAAGAAAGGGTGGGGTACCAGACCCTGGACGAGCCTCATCTGATGGTCCAGCCGAAGGTGTGCCGCCAGACCTTGAAAGGCTGCAAGCACGTGCTAGGGGAAATTAACATGGAAAGGCAAGCAGCATACGATTTACTTACCTGCTTTCTGAGAAAGCGACAGATAAAAAATATTGATCTCTGTAAGGAGTTACCAGATCTTTTAAATTATGGCTGTGATCAGGGTTGTTTTCAGAACCCGCACTCGGTGCACGAATTAAGTGAGTGGGGATGCCTTACTTGAGGACGATAAAATGGCTAAAAGAATGGGGAAGTTATGGAGGGTGGTCCACGAGGAGCTGTTACAACATCAGGCAGAAAAGAAAGCTGTCCAGCAGGCTACTGCTGCCCGCGAGAAAAACATGGAGTTTGTTTCTAGCTGGTCTGATTGTCCCCTGCCTTCGTTATCTCCACTGTCAGGCTGCCAGCGTCAGCCATTGGGGGAGTTACTGAAGCTCCCTGAGCGGTTGCTCCGCCCACACCAACTGCCTCCCTCCTACCAGAGCTGGAAGCATCCCTGCCACTGTCACCACCCACCTCCGGGGGCGGGACAGGAAGTCACTCAATGGAAGTCACGGGATGGGGGAGGAAGGAAGTTCCCCAGGCACGAAGTGGCCCCCAGGCAGGAAGTGACCTGGTAAACTCCATCTCCCAGAGGAGGAGAAACATGTGGGCTGCAGTAGCTAAGGATTGCTTAAACAGTGGAGACAGCGAGGGCATGGATACAATTAAGGACCTTGCATGCCCTGTGATTTTCCGTCCGGTACCGGAAGGGGAGGTGGATGCTACCATGACCGCCCTAGACTGGAAGCTCTTATCCCAACTACGAGCTACAGTTAGCCAATATGGGGTCACAAGTGAACCAGTCAGGCAGATGCTTGATTACATTTGGGGTACACAGCTCCTACTGCCATCTGATTGCCGGGGCATTTCGAAGCTCATCTTTACCCAACATCAACAGCTCCTATTTGATGCATGCTGGCAGTCCCTCTGCCAACAGTGTGTAATGATGGACCGTGCCCCCGGGGATCCCCTCCAGGGAGTTACTTTGGATGAGTTGCTAGGTCGCGGGGCTTACCTGCGTACAGAGGATCAGGCTTTAATGGGCCCAGATAAATGTCGGGAGTCCATGCGCCTAGCAAGAATGGCCATAGACAGGATAAAGGAGCCGGGAGGCATCCCCGCTTATATGAGTATCAAWCAAGGTAGAAGTGAAGCCTTCRGCACTTTTATTGATCGAGKGGCTAGTGCAATGCAGAAGGCTGRAGTCCCAAGCTATATGAGTACCACCATGTTAAAACAGTGTGCGCTCCAAAATTGTAWCCCTACTRCCAGGAGTGTGCTAACCACTTTGGGTGYGGATTKGTCTATAGAGGACGCATTAGAGCGCGTAGATCAAATGCCAGTAGGGCCACARGCGATGCTGGTAGAAGCAATAAAGGAATTGGGAATAGGTAYAAAAGAACAGGCCCWAGCCAGCCATAACCAAGTATTAGCCGCCTTAGCGCCCTTGCAGGCTGCAGCAGCATTCAGCCCCATACCCTCACCCAATGGCCAAATGAAATGTTTTCGCTGTGGAGAGCCTGGACACTTGTGTCGCAAGTGCCGAGCCTCAGGACTGTGGTGTCACAAGTGCCTTTCCAGCTTCCATAACACCGAAGTCTGCCCTCGGAGGCCGGGAAATTCCAAGACCAGCGCGCCGAACCACCACAGCAGCCGTGCCGGGACACAAATAGCTGCGATGACCCGACCCGAGCTTTACAGCCTGCCTGCTCCCTGCGACCAGCGACCAGGGGAAGCATTGGCATGGACCTGGCAGCCGCAATAGAGACTACGCTCCTAACAACAGAGCCCCAAAAGATCGCGACAGCTGTCAGAGGACCCATCTCCATTAAAGGTCAAGCAGTTGGGGCATTAATTATAGGAAGGTCATCAGCATCCGTGATGGGGTTGTTTGTACTGCCTGGAGTGGTGGACGCAGACTTTGAGGGGGACATTATGATCATGGTTTACACAACCTTTCCTCCCATGACCATTCAGAAAGGGCAGCGGATTGCCCAGGCTGTACCCTTACCACATATGACGGAGGGCATTGCCCCCATTAAGCACACCCCAAGGGAAATGGGTGGTTTTGGATCGACTGGAGGTCTCACCCTACTTACATTGAACTTGCATGAGAGACCCAGATGAAAAGTAATACTGACTTATCAAAGAAAGGAGCACACCCTCACAGGCCTTCTTGACACCGGGGCTGATTCTAGTATTGTAGCTCCTCAACACTGGCCAGCTCACTGGCCAGTAGACAAGTACCATGACTGTTACAGGTATCGGGGGGATGACCCTTGCCAGCCGATCACCCGCTGTACAAGTGACAATTGACGGGAGAACCGTTACTGCTGTTTTTTACATCGTTCAGCTCCCCCCAACTGTGCAGTGTCTTATTGGACGGGACATACTTACTCAGCTTGGTGTTGTCCTTATCAAAGACCACCCTTTAGTTTAATGGCCATTGCTCGAACTTTCCCAATCCCCATCACCTGGAAGACTGATACACTGGTATGGGTGAAGCAATGGCCCCTAAAACGGGAAAGTTTACACCAAGGTCACCTACTTGTTCAACAACAGTTATAACAATGGCACTTACATTTATCAACTAGCCCATGGAATACTCCAATCTTTGTGATTCGGAAAAAGTCAGGACAGTACCGTCTATTTCAGGACTTACGTGCTGTCAATGATCAAATGGAGCCTATGGGAGCGTTACAACCTGGCTTACCCAGCCCCTCCATGCTGCCCTATAATTGGCCCCTATTGATTATCGATTTAAAGGACTGCTTTTTTACAATCGCACTACACAATAATGACACCCGACGTTTTGCATTCACACTGCCAACTTTAAATTGAGAGGGGTCTGATCAGCGGTTTGAGTGGACTGTTTTACCTCAGGGCATGCGTAACAGCCCCACATTATGTCAACTCTTCGTGGATAATGCCCTGCAGCCCTTAAGAAAGCAGTGGCCTCATGTAATTTTTTATCATTATATGGACGACGTGCTGTTTGCCCAGCCTACAGAATTCACCAGTCAACAGGTGGAATCTATTAAAGATGTGCTAGCCCGAAATAACTTGGTCATCGCTCCTGAGAAAATACAGCTGACCGCCCCGTGGAAATATCTAGGATGGACTTTATCCCAACAAATTGTGACCTCACAAAAACTGCTCCTGAAGACACCCCTAGAAACACTAAACGATGCGCAGAGGTTACTCGGCGACTTACAGTGGCTAAAACCCGTAGTTTGGATTCCAAATGAGCTGCTGCAAGAGCTGCGCCCACTACTTAAGGGCAATGATCCCTGCAAATCCATTACATTAACCTCTCGCCAGCTAAAGGTACTCCAACAAATCATAGACTGTGTAACGCAGGGTCAAGTTCGTCACCGAAACCCTTGTCTCCCCATAGATCTGGCTCGGAACATCACACTTATTGGGGGCTTTAACACAGTATTTAAAGAAAACGGGGGAGACTTGGGAGTTAGAGTGGATATCTCCACTGCTACAACAATCTAAGACTCTGGTCACAAAAATCGAAGCACTGGCACAGTTAATCAAAAAGGGGCGTGAGCAAATCTTACAGGTAACCGGCCAGGAACCTACCACTATTCAACTCCCAATAAAAAGGGACTCCCTACAATGGTACCTACAAAACAGCCAGGACCTACAGGAAGCAGTATTGGAATCCGGCAGCATGATTACAACAGAGAACATTAAAACACCCCCACTCCGGTGGATAGGAGAACTTAGTTGGATTCARCAACCYAAAAGAAAGGAAGARCMCATCCCGGATGCCCTTACAATATATACGGATGCRGGAAAGAAGTCCAGGATGGCTGCAGTTACTTGGTTGGAGCAGCAAACCTGGAAACACAAAATTCTGCCCGCTGATGAGAGGGACACATTACAAACCTTAGAACTTCTGGCAGTTACATGGGCAATGGTTAACTTTAGGGATCCGGTGAATGTGGTAACCGATTCGCTCTATGTGGTTGGAGTGGTCAAAAGAATTGAAGATGCCGCGATTAAGGAGGTCATGAACACGAGATTGCTCGAATTGTTGCTGCAGTTACAAAGGACTGTAAGGTTGAGGAACAACCCTATTCCATCATTCACATTCGGAGTCACAAATGGAACACTGGCCTGGGAGAGGGGAATGCTCGCGCAGACAAATTGATGGCGATAAGCCAGAACTCCCCATTACCTAAGCAAACATTAGCCCGGGAAGCCCATTCCGTTTTCCACCAGAACGCGAAGGGCTTAAAGAGAGAGTTTGATATATCTATAACGGAAGCAACAGCTATAATTAGAGCCTGCCCCATCTGTAGTAATCATAATGGTGGGCAGGGACTAGGCCTAGGAGTAAATCCTAGGGGCCTTGAAGCAAATGAGCTGTGGCAGATGGACATCACCCACGTTAATAGTTTTGGGCGCCTAAAATATGTCCATGTTACCATCGACACTCATAGTAAATACATGTGGGCCACAGCTCAAACTGGAGAGAAAGCTTCTCAAGTAATCAGACACCTAACTAGTTGCTTCGCGGTAATGGGAGTTCCTAAACAGATAAAAACAGACAACGGTCCTGCGTATACTAGCGAGCGGGTCAAGGTGTTCCTGAAAACATGGAGCATTTAAAACACATAACCGGCATCCCTTATTCCCCTACGGGTCAGGCCATAGTTGAGAGGGCAAATGGCACATAAAAAAGATATATGGACAAATATACAGACATCTCAGACACACAAGAAAGACTTTCAAAAACATTGTTTTTGAGAAACCATTTATGTGTATTCGGGGATTCTGAAATGCCTTCTGCAATGTTGCATTTTGGCAAAACGGAAGCAAGGGAAAAAGAGACAGACCTCTGGGTCAGGTACAGAGACCCAGAGACGGGARTCTGACAAGGGCCAGCCAAAGTTCTTGTTTGGGGCAGAGAATATTTGTGCGTTTCTACCCCAGCAGGCTCCAGGTGGATTCCAGCCCGTTGGACGAAGCCGGCTGTGGGACGTGACCATTCCCTGCGAGGTGCTCCAGAAGCTGCTGAAGAATCCGCAGAGGAGAAAGCACAAAAGCCTGCCCCTGGCCCTGCCACTGACTCGTAGCAGTTTGCCGTCCCCAATCAATTCACAGTTACTGTCTCAAAAGTTTATTGTCGTTGCCTTATTGTAGTCGCTGTGTTAGGAGTTCACTGTTGTTACTTTGTTCTTTAGCTCGTTCCTTCGTTCACTGTGGGATAACTATGATGGGAAAAGCTTGACTATTTGGTTTTATTGTATTAATGTTAAAGGGAATACCAGGTAATGGCATCTTAAAAGATATAGATGTTCGACAGAACATGTGGGTTACCTGGGCCAATTGTACGAATACTAATTCCTTTTGTTTGGCTCTTGCATCACCCTCCGATCCGTTCCAAACATGCCTGATCGGATTGCCGGGATTTAACAGCAGGTCCTTTGCAAACTAATCCACCAAGTCATGTAAGCCATATATGAATGACAGCTACTGCACAGCACTCCTGTTGAGTAGCTTGAATCGAACGTTGCCCTGAGACCCTCAGGTATTGAACCTATCAGGATCTCACCCCCTGGGCAAAAATGAAACTGGCTGCATCTACCTAGGTAATTATCGATGGAGAACAAAGGATAGCACGACCTGGTTAAAGCCCAAGCGTCTTGATTTCTCCGGTCCTCTCCAGTGTGGGATGCATGACCMTTATGGCTGGGGGGTAGGTCACACCCATATCTGGGCAAATAAAAGTGTGATGGCTCTCCCCGACAATATTTTCCTTATCTGTGGGGATCGAGCCTGGCATGGCATACCCTGGTACTCTCATTGGGAGCCTTGCTATCTGGGGAGGGTGACACTCTTAGCCCCTAATAGGACTGCAGTTGAAGCCTTAAAGAACAGTCTGGATAAACGTTTTAAGAGAGGCATAGACCAATTGGATCCCAACTGCGATGATAAGGTAGAACTTTGGGGAAGAGTCGCTCGATTTTTTGCTTCTGCCCTTGTCCCTGGAGTAGCAGCTGCACACTCCCTCACCATGTTAGGAAAACTGGCATGTTGGACAGTGAAGCAGTCAAATGTCACCACTGCTGTTATTGAACAACTCTCACATGATGTTGATGCTTTGAAGCATTCCATCTTGCAAAACAGAGCCGCCATAGATTTTTTATTGTTAGCCCACGGGCATGGGTGTGAAGATTTTGAAGGGATGTGCTGCTTTAACTTCTCTACCCATGGCGAGTCACTGCATAAACAGCTTCAGTGGCTTAAGCAACATACTCAAAAGATTATGGAAGCTACTAGTCCATTTGATAACTGGCTCACTTCGTTGGGAATATCTGGATGGTTGAAAGATGTTGTTAAGCAATGCCTCAGCGTTTTCCTAATCCTGCTATTAGTTCTCCTCCTAGGGCCCTGTATTCTGACCTGCTTACGAAAAATGTTAAACCGGCTACTGCAACAAACCTTCCAAACAAACCTGACTCAATTTAAAGAAAACAGGGGAAGTGTGGACAGCCTTTATGAGACCTGGCGGCGTGACAGAGGTCACGTAGACAGTATGGAGCTGCCTGTCTATAGGGCTAGCAAGTAACCAATAACAGCTCAGGCAATGTAACTTCGAGCAAGCTCCTGCCCCCCCTCATTAGATCATATAGCAACGGACATATGGCTGATGCAACACCCGCGGTTGATTGCGATACCCCCACCTTATAAGGAAGTTAGTGATGCTGTTTGAATGTTCTCCAATGAGAAGTGCTGATTTTGTAATATTCATGAGGTTCACTATCACTGTTATAAAAGGCGTGTTCTGATGTAATAAAGTTGAGTTCGGAGGATCATCTCGTGGTGGTCAGTGTGCTGTCTCCCGGAGCTTTTCAACAGGGTTAGGGTTAAAGCTAGGGTTATGCTAGGGTTAGGGTTAAGGTTAGGGTTAGAGCTAGGGTTAGACTAGGGTTAGGGTAAGGGTTAGGGTTAGGGTTAGAGTTAGGGTTAGGGTTAGTGTTAGGGTTAGGTTTAGGGCTAGGGTTAGAGCTAGGGTTAGGCTTGGGTAACGGTTAGAGCTAGGGTTAGGCTAGGGTTAGGGTTAGGGTTAGGGTTAGGGTTAGTGTTAGAGCTAGGGTTAGGCCATGGTTAGGGTTAGGCTTGGGTTAGGGTTGGGGTTAGAGCTAGGATTGGGCTAGGGTTAGGGTTAGGGTTAGGGTTAGAGATAGGGTTTGGCTAGGGTTAGGGTTAGTGTTTTAGCTATGGTTAGGCTAGGGTTAGGGTTAGGGTTAGGGTTAGGGTTAGGGTTACGGTTAGGGCTAGGGTTAGAGCTAGGGTTAGGCTTGGGTTAGTCTAGGGTTAGTGTTAGGTTTAATGTTACAGCTAGGGTTGTGCTAGGGTTAGGGTTTGGGTTTGTGCTTGTGTTAGAGCTAGGGTTAGGCTAGGGTTAGGGTTAGAGCTAGGGTTAGGCTAGGTTTAGGGTTAGGGTTAGCGTTAGAGCTAATGTTAAGCTAGCATTAGGGTTAGGGTTAGGGTTAGGGTTAGAGCTAGGGTTAGGCTAGGGTTACGGTTCGAGCTAGGGTTAGGCTAGGTTTAGGGTTAGGGTTAGGATTAGGCTAGGTTTAGGGTTAGGGTTAGGGTTAGAGCTAGGGTTAAGCTAGCATTAGGGTGAGGGTTAGGGTTAGGTTTAGGGTTACGGTTAGGGTTAGGGTTAGGGTTAGGTTTAGGATTAGAGCTAGGGTTAGGCTAGGGTTCCCGTTAGGGTTAGGCTTTGAGCTAGGGTTAGGTTAGGGTTAGGGTTCCGGTTAGGGTTAGGGTTAGGGTTAGGGTTAGGGATAGGGTTAACGCTAGGATTAGTCTAGGGTTAGGGTTAGACCTATAGTTTGAGCTAGGGTAAGGGTTAGGGTTACGGTTACAGCTAGGGTTTGGCTAGGGTTAGGGTTAGGGTTAGAGCTAGGGTAATGCTTGTGTTAGTCTTACGGTTAGAGCTAGGGTTCGACTAGGGTTAGGGTTATGGTTAGGGTCCGGGTTCGGGATAGCGTTAGGGTTGGGGCTAGGGTTAGAGCTAGGGGTAGTGTAGGGTTAGGGTTAGTGTTTGGATTAGGGCTAGGGTTAGAGCTAGGTTTAGGGTTACGGTTAGAGCTACAGTTAGACTAGGGTTAGGGTAAGGGTTACGGTTAGGGTTAGGCTAGGCTTAGACTAGGGTTAGGGTTAGGGTTGGGGTTAGTGTCAGCCTAGGGTTAGGGTTAGGGTTTGGGTTAGGCTAGGGTTAAATTCGGGTTACGGTTAGGGTTAGGGTTAGAGCTAGGGTTAGCCTTGGGTTAGGGTTCGTCTAGGGTTAGGGTTAGGGCTAGGGTTTGGATTAGAGTTAGGGTTAGGGCTAGGGTTTGGCTAGGGTTAGGGTTAGGTTTACGGTTTGAGCTAGGGTTGTGCTAGGCTTAGGGTTAGGGTTTGATCTAGGGTTAGGCTCAGTTAGGGTTAGGGTTAAGGTTAGGTTTCGGGTTAGAGCTAGTGTTCTGCTAGGGTTAGGGTTAGGGTTAGGGTTAGAGCTAGGATTAGGCTAGGGTTCGGGTTAGGGTTAGGGTTCGGGTTAGGGTTTGTGTTAGAGCTAGGGTTATGCTAGGGTTAGGGTTTTTGTTATGGGTTTTGTTAGAGCTAGGGTTAGGTTAGGGTTAGGCTTAGGGCTTGGGTTAGGCTAGGTTTAGGGTTAAGGTTAGGGTTAGAGCTAGGGTTAAGCTGTGGTTAGGGTTTGGGTTAGGGTTAGAGGTAGGTTTAGGTTAGGGTTAGGTTTAGGGTTAGAGCTAGGGTTAGGCTAGGGTTAAGGTTAGGATTAGGGTTAGGGTCAGGGCTAGGGTTAGAACTAGGGTTTGAGCTAGGGTTAGTGTTGGGTTTAGGGTTAGGGTTAGGGTTGTGTTTAGGGTTCCAGCGATTGTTACACTAGGGTTAGCCTTTGGGTTAGGGTTAGAGCTAGGGTTATGCTAGGGTTAGAGTTAGGGTATGGATTAGAGCTAGGGTTAGGCTAGGGTTCGTGTTAGGGTTAGCGTTAGGCTTAGGGTTTGGGTTAGAGCTAGGGTTAGGCTGGGGTTAGTGTTAGGGTTATTGTTAGAGCTAGGGTTGTGCTAGGGTTACGGTTTTGGTTATGCCTTTGTTTAGAGCTAGGGTTAGGTTAGGGTTAGGCTTAGGGCTATGGTTAAGCTAGGTTTAGGGTTAAGGTTAGGGTTAGAGTTAGGGTTAAGCTATGGTTAGGGTTTGGGTTAGGGTTCGAGCTAGGGTTAGGTTAGGGTTAGATTTAGGGTTAGAGCTATGGTTAGGCTAGTGTTAAGGTTAGGGTTAGGGTTTAGCTAGGCTTAGGTTAGAATTTGTGTTAGATTTCGGGTTAGTTTTAGGTTTTATCTAGGTTTAGGTTCATTCGAGAATTATTTATGAACATCCTGAAGTCTTTTTATCGAAAGGGCATAAGAAGTTTTATTGGTATATGTAGGAAGAGCTAAAATACTTCTGTAGCTTTTTAACTTTAATTCTTATTTTCAATTGATAAAAACCAACTACTTGTAAGAATGTAAACCGTTGTTTTATGTTCAGTAAACATTCAGCAGTCTTAACACAGAAATGGACCTAAAGAACTCACAAACTAAATTTGTTCTTCA
>NW_026625479.1:11859-14078 GCF_030028575.1 Malurus melanocephalus | reverse complement strand
CGCCGGACTGCAGAGCCGCGGTCCGAATCTCTCCATCCCCGGCAGCAAAGGGTCCTCTCTGGGTGGAAGCAGAGCTGGCAGCGCATCAGGAGCCGGGTGATGTCATGCAAAGGAAAAACACCAAAGGGCGTCCGTGGAGGAGGCAGGCGAGCCGGAGCGGGCGGGTGGCACCTGGACGGAGCCAGGACCCGCCACCACCGCCCCGGGGGCTCGCAGGATCCTGCGAGGGTGGGACAGGGGGCTCCGAGCTCCGGCGGGTCTGTCCTGCCGCTGACCTTCCGAGTGACCTTGGCTGAGCCTTTCCCTCGCAGGAATTGTGAGCGGAGCTGCGAGGGGCCGGGAGGAGCGGCGGCATCGCTGCAGCAGAGCCGGGGGACGGTTCCCCCTGCCCCGGGGAGGCTCCTCCTGCCCTTGCCCGGTTCCTCCTGCCCGGACCGGCTCTTTCTGCCCCGGGGAGGCTCTTCCTGCCCCGGGGAAGCTTCACCCCGCTCCTCTGGCTCTGAGAGAGGGAAGGGCAGTGCCGGCTCTGTCCTGAGAGCAGAGCACGGAGCTCTGTCCTGAGAGCAGAACACGGAGCTCTGTCTTGAGAGCAGAGCACGGAGCTCTGTCCTGATTGCACAGCACGGAGCTCTGTCCCGACAGCAGAGCGCGGAGCTCTGCGGGGCACAGAGAGCTGTGAGGTGGCTGCTGGCTGCGGCCCTGCCCTGCTGCTGGGGACACTGGGGACGATGGCACCGCCTCAGGAGGGACATTTCTGCTCTGATTCCTCCTTTCCCAGCCGCGGTGGAATCCTCTCTGTGCCCGGCCCCTGTGGATGTGCCGGGAGCGCTCTGTGCCCGGTGTTGGGGAGTCCCAGGATGTCCCTGCGCTCCCGGCAGCGGGACCAGGGCGATGCGGCCACCAGGATCGGGGACAGGGAGATGGTTTCCCCCGGGCAGCGGTGCCACCCTCCTGTAGAACAGAATGGCCCGGCTGGGAACGGCTCGGCGCGGCTCTGGGGTGCTGAGGAAGGACTGCAGGGTCAGCCAGGGATGCAGGACAGGGAGGCTCTGCCCACAGCCCTCTGTGGGTCCTGCCCGAGGGGTCGGATCGGCCAAATGTCCCCAAATCGTGCTGCAGGTGGCGCGGGGATGGGGCCGGGCCAGCCAGGATGTGGCAGCTGCAGCGTGAGCCCGGGACATGTGACGGGTCTGTGTCTGTGTCTGCCACGGGCAGAGGCGGGAGGGAGGGAGGGAGCCGGGTTCAGCCGGAGCATCGGCACGTCCCTGTCCCTGTCCCTGTCCTCGTCCCTGTCCCTGTCCCTGTCCGTGTCCCTGTCCCTGTCCCTGTCCCTGTCCCTGTCCCCATCCATGGGGGATGTCCCCATGGATGCCCCTGTCCCCATTCTCATCCCCATCCCTGTCCCCATCCTTGTCCCCGTCCCTATTCCCATCCCCGTCCCCATCTCCATCCCTGTCCCCTGTCCCCATCCCTGTCCCCATCCCTGTCCCCATTCCTGTCCCTGTCCCCTGTCCCCATCCCATCCCTGTCCCTGTCCCCTTCCCATCTCGGCGGGGGCTGTGGAATGCCGGCGGTGTCTCCGGTCCCGGTTCCTTTCCATCTCCGCTCCTTTTCCAGCGGCTCCGCCGCAGCAGCCGCGCTCAGCCAAGGTCACCGCAAGGGACAATAGCGCTGGGGACAGCCCGGCAGCGGAGCCGCCCGGCCGCGCCGCTACCCCGGGACCACCCGAGGGGCTTTTCCCCGTCGGGGCCGGGCTGGGGATGGGGACAGGAATGACCCAGCTCGGGGACACGCGTGCGGTCACACCCCCAGCGCGCTGCCTTTGTCCGCCAGCTCCGCTTTGTCACCTGAGCGCAGGGACAGCGGCTGCAGCCTCCGACCGCCGCTCAGCGCCACCGCTGCTGCTCCCGGAGGCTGCGACCTGAGCCGGGCTGTGACCTGAGCCAGGCTGTGACCTGAGCCGGGCTGGCGACCTGAGCTGAGCTGGCGTTTGTCCCCACCGCGTCTTCCTGGGTGATTCCTGTGGAAATCCCAGCTCAGCCAGGGTGGGCATAGATCATTCTGTGACCCTCATTTCTCACATGAGAAATGAGTGTGCAGGGATTTGGGAATTCTGGAACATGAGAAATGTGTGCAGGGGTTTGGGAAGATGGAATGTGGGGGGTGTGTGTTCAGGAACATGGGAGATGTGTGTGCAGGGACATGGGAGCCCCCCGGAG
>NW_026625479.1:7671-9458 GCF_030028575.1 Malurus melanocephalus | reverse complement strand
CACACCAGGCATCACGTCCATTACGTCATCCCGTACGACGGGGACCAATCGGTGGTGGATTCGTCGGAGAATTATTTTGTGACCGACAATGTGACCAAGCAGGAGATCGACCTGATGCTGGGACTTTTGCTGGGTTTTTGTATAAGCTGGTTCCTGGTGTGGATGGATGGCGTGCTGCACTACGCCGTGCGGGCCTGGAGGACCAGCCGGCGTTACGGTGAGCTCTTCCCAAAATCCCAAAAAAAAAAATTCCCAAAAATTCCAGGGAGATGGGGRAGGTCGCCCTGCTGCTTTATTTCACGTGGGTTTGAAAATTTTCCTGGCCGAAGCAATGAAAATGTTGTGGTTTGAGCACTTAAAACACCAAAAATGAAAAAAAAAGACAGGAAAAAGCCAGAAAAAAATGACAAAAAAAAAGACAAAAAAGGAGAAAAAAAAATGACAGGAAATAAAAATGACAGAAAAACCATTAAATTAGAGAATGGCTCGAAATCCCCTCAATTCGTGTCTACAAATCTCCATCTCAGCTCTGACTGATGGTGCTGATAAATCACAACTCGAAAGAAAGGAGAAGAGAGCAGGAGAAAGATTTATCTGAGGAATCGTAAGAAATTCTAATTAAGGGAAGTGGAAACTCTCTTTCTAAAAACTCAGCTAAAAACCATTATTTTCCCATTAATTTCCCAATAATTTCCCATTAATTTCCTATTARTTTCCTATTAATTTCCCATTAATTTCCCATYAATTTCCCATTAWTTTCYCATTAATTTCCCATTAATCTTCCTGAATCCTCAGCAGTTTCTGAGCCAGGATTCTCCCCAAGGGCTCTGCTGTTTCCCAGGCAGAGCTGAATGATTTTCAATGATTTTCAATGATTTTCCATGATTTACAATGATTTTCAATGATTTTCACTGATTTTCCAGTGATTTTTCTCAGCTCCTCAGAGCTGATTTTGGGGTTGTGGGTCCTGATTTTGGTCAAAAATCAGAGATTTTCTCCAGAGAGAAAATGTTCTCCAGAGCCGGGCTCTCCCCCTATCCTACCCCAAGTGAAAGGAGGTTTTTATTTTTAGTAATTAATTAATTTAGGATTTGAACTAATTGGTTTGGGGTTTTTTTTCATTTTTTTTCCCCCCTTGACGAGTTTTTTTATTTTAAGGATTTAAAAAAGGTTTGGTCAATAGTGAAACGAACTTAGAGATATTTCTTATTTATTCAAATCAATGATGCAAATGAGGGGTTTTAAGGAGATTAATGAGCAAAAAGGAATTTATTTCTTTGTTGAACAAAGCTGAAATTTCCCTCTGAAGAAAGGAAAAGTGCCCAAGACAGGGAGACAGGGCTGGGAAAATATTAATTTTGTATTTTTTTTGAGTGAGGAGCTGAGCAGAGATTCAATGTTGGAATAACCTGGAGCTGCTTCCTGATGGAAGGAGAAATAGAAAATATTCCAAATAGAAAATATTCAAACTGGAAAATATTCAGAATAGAAAATGTTCAGAATGGAAAAAATATTCAAAATGGAAAATATTCAGAATGGAAAATATTCAAAATAGAAAATATTCCAAATAGAAAATGTTCCAAATGGAAAATATTCAAAATAGAAAATATTGCATGGGGTAAAAAATGGGTTAAATGGGTAAAAATGGGTGAAAATGGGTAAAGATGGTTAAAAAAGGGCAAAAAWTGGGTGAAAAATGGGTAAGATGGGTAAAAAATGGGTAAAAATAGGTAGGAATGAGTAAGAATGGGTAAGAATGGGTAGACATGGTAAAAATGGGTAAAAAT
>NW_026625479.1:2574-6009 GCF_030028575.1 Malurus melanocephalus | reverse complement strand
TTGGCTGGGGGAGAGAGGGAGGGAGGGAGGGGTGGGAGAGGTGGAAGGGATGACCCAGGGATTGACCCAGATTGACCCTGGTGGGAGATGAAAGATCGGACCCGAGTGAGATGTGAGAGATTTGACCCACAGATTGACCCAGGTGGGATGTGAGAGATCCGTCCCATGGATCTGACCCCGGGATTGACCCAGGTGGGATGTAAGAGATCTGACCCAGAGATTGACCCAGGGATCTGACCCAAAGGTTTGACCCAGGGATTGACCCAGAGATTAACCCGGGTGGGATGTGAGAGATCTAACCCAGGGATCTGATCCAGAAATTGATCCCGATGGGAGGTGAAAGATCTGACCCAGGTGAGAAGTGAGAGATTGGACCCAGAGATTGACCCAGGTGGGATGTGAGAGATCTGACAGAGATCTGACCCACGGATCTGACCCAGGGATTGACCCCAAGATTAACCCAGGTGGAATGTGAGAGATCTGACCCAGGGATCTGACTCAGGGATCTGACCTAGAGATCTGATCCAGAGATTGACCCAGGTGGGATGTGTGGGATCTGACAGAGATCTGACACAGAGATCTGACCCAGGGATTGACCTGGGGATCTGACCTAGAGATCTGATCCAGGGATTGATCCAGGTGGGATGTGGGAAATCCAACCCAGAGATTTGACGCAGGTGGGAGCTGAGCTTGGAGATCTGACCCAGAGATTGACCCAGAGATTGACCCAGTGGGATGTATGAGATTTGACCCAGGTAGGATGTGTGAGATTTGACCCGGGTAGGATGTGTGAGATCTGACCCAGGTGGGCTGTGTGAGATCTGACCCAGGTGGGCTGTGTGAGATCTGACCCGGGTAGGATGTATGAGATCTGACCCGGGTAGGATGTATGAGATCTGACCCGGGTAGGATGTATGAGATCTGACCCAGGTGGGCTGTGTGAGATTTGACCCAGGTGGGCAGTGCACCTCTCTGCTCACCCCCATCCCCTGTTTGCAGCCAAGGAGCTGCTCCATGTCCGTGTTTGGGTGTCCATGCTCCGCCGTCTCCCCGCTCCTCCGTGCGTGTTTTTGTTTGGTTTCTCTCTCTCCTGGGAGTGTTTTCTCCTTTTTGAACCATCCAGTGTTGATCTGTTTGTTGTTCTCTTGCCTCTGATCCAGTCTCCACAAACACACCCAAAAAAAATACAACAACCGAAAAAAAAACCCCAAACACAGAGGAAACAACAAAAATAACAACACCNCTGGGGAAGGAAGGGTTGGGAGCGTGGAGTTGGTTCGTTGTTGGCGTTGCTGTGCACTGAAATCTGCCCTAAGCAAACGGATGGACTGGGAGGGATCAGCCCGGGCTGGGGCTGCTGGTTTGGACTGGGAGGGTTTGATGAGGCAGAGCTGGTGGTCTTGGCTGGGGGAGGGAGAGAGGGGTGGGAGAGGTGGGAGGGATGACCCAGGGATTGACCCAGATTGACCCTGGTGGGAGGTGAAAGATCTGACCCAGGTGGGATGTGAGAGATCTGTCCCATAGATCTGACCCAGGGATTGACCCAGATTGACCCAGGGGTCTAACCTGGGTGGAATGTGAGAGATCTGACTCAGAGATTGACCCCGATGGGATGTGAGAGATCTGACAGATCTGACCCAGAGATTGACCCAGGGGTCTGATCCTAGTGGAATGTGAGAGATCTGATAGAACTGACCCAGAGATTGATCCAGGTGGGATGTGTGAGGTCTGACCCAGAGATTGACTCCGGTGGGAGGTGAAAGATCTGACCCGGGTGGGATGTGAGAGATCTGACCCAGGGATCTGACCCAGGGATTGATCCAAAGATTAACCCAGGTGGGAGGTGAGAGATCTGACCCAGAGATTGACCCCGGTGGGAGGGGCAAGAATTGACCTGGGTGGGATGTGAGAGATCTGACCCAATGGTTTGACCCAGGGATTGACCCAGAGATTAACCCGGGTGGGATGTGTGAGGTCTGACCCAGGGATCTGATCCAGAAATTGATCCCGATGGGAGGTGAAAGATCTGACCCGGGTGAGAAGTGAGAGATTGGACCCAGGGATTGACTCAGGTGGGATGTAAGAGATCTGACAGAGATCTGACCCAGAGTTTGACCCAGGTGGGATGTGAGAGATCCGCCCCACAGATCTGACCCCGGGATTGACCCCGGTGGAATGTAAGAGATCTGACCCAGAGGTTTGACCCAGGGATCTGATCCAGGTGGGATATGAGATATCTGACCCGTGGATCTGACCCAGAGATTGACCCCAATGGGAGGTGAAAGATCTGACCTGGGTGGGATGTGAGATATTGGACCCAGAGATTGACCCAGGTGGGATGTGTGAGGTCTGACCCAGGGATCTGAATCAGGGATCTGACCTAGGTGGGATATGAGAGATCTGTCCCAAGGATCTGGCCCAGGAATTGACACAGAGATTGACCCAGGTGGGCTGTGTGAGATTTGACCCGGGTAGGATGTGTGAGATCTGACCCAGGTGGGCTGTGCACCTCTCTGCTCACCCCCAGCCCCTGTCTGCAGCCAAGGAGCTGCTCCATGTCCGTGTTTGGGTGTCCATGCTCCGCCGTCTCCCCGCTCCTCCGTGCGTGTTTTTGTTTGGTTTCTCTCTCTCCTGGGAGTGTTTTCTCCTTTTTGAACCATCCAGTGTTGATCTGTTTGTTGTTCTCTTGCCTCTGATCCAGTCTCCACAAACAAACCCAAAAAAAAAATAACAAAACCCAAAAAAAAAACCCCCAACCACAGAGAAAACAACAAAAATAACAACACCCAAACCCAACAACAACCCCAGGGTTGAGCTGGGAGCGAATCTGGCAGCAGGGAGTGGACACAGCAGGGTCAGGGTTAGGGTTAGGATCAGGATTAGGATTAGGGGAAGGGAAAACAGGGATGGGAAGCGTGGGAAGTGCAGGACAGCGGAGTGGGAAGTGCGGGTCCCGTCTCAGCTCTCACCCGCCAGATGCTCTGGGGGAGGCTGCAGGCTCTGGTGAAGGTGGGGAGGAACTGGAGGGCTGTTTTTAGAGCACAGACACGGCTCAAAACTCCGTGTGCTGCTTCTCCAGAGCTGGGATTGGAGCTGGGAATGTTCTCCTGAGGTTTGTGGTGTGAGGAGCCCCGGCCTGGCTGCCTGCACGGGGAGAGGTGTGGAAAGAGGGGGGTGGGAAACAGGGGATGAAGCTGCTTCTGCATTCAGGGGGTTTGGAAGGGAAAAACAGCCAAGAGAAGCTCTGAGAGCACCTCTGGAGGTGGAAGAGCAGAATTTGTTCCATTATTGGAGCAGAGAGTTTTGAATTCATCGTTTTCCAGCCTGGATGCTGTGGTGGGACAGATCTGGGTTCCAGTGAGCAGCAGTGAGGGGTGGAGAGCAGGAATTCTCTCTGGGCAGGTTCACAGCACTCCTGGCTCCATTTAGGGTGGA
>NW_026625479.1:0-1085 GCF_030028575.1 Malurus melanocephalus | reverse complement strand
CTATCTGGGAAAGGCTGGGAATAACTAATCCTAAACAATGGACTAAAGGACAACTATAGGCTGAAGGAAAAGGGGAAAAAGTGGCATTTGAGTCAATTTTAGTCAYTCTGRATATCAAATRTGTGGTTTGTTSRTGCAGAGATTCATCCCCAGCCCACRCCYGGYACCAGGTGAGTGTCAGAGGCCACAAAAGTGAGAATTTCACCAAAGCAGCACCTTCTGAAGTGCCTCTTGATGTTCTACCAGGGGAAAATACAAGGGAATTGTTTTGGGGACGATGGCAGCCCCAGGAAGGGAAGATTTGGGGCCTCAGGGGCTGTTCCCAGGACTGAATTCTGCTCATGAGCTCCATTAAAATAAAAATAATTTTTTTTTAAGCTCTGTCAGGGAACATCTGAGAGCTCAGGAATGGCAGCCCTGGAATGGCCAAAGCAGGGTTGGTGTCACCTCCTGTGTGAGGAGAAAACTCAGCAATGTAATCAAGGGCACAGATTTAGGTCAGGACAACGTGGAGCTCCAGCAGAGGCCTCGGAGCAGAGCACGGAGTTCAATTCCAGTTCAAACAGAGAAAAAACAAAAAAACAAAAAAACAAAAAACCAAAAAAATCAGATTTTCTAACCTGTCCCTCATATGCAGAGAAGAAGAACAAATGTCATCTCGTCAAGGCAGGTTCGTGCTCGGGGCTTGACAGTGGAACATTTCCTCAGCTGTTCCAGAAATGCAGCAGAAAATTCAGATTGCAAGAGCAGCTTGATGGCAGCAGCGAGAGCAAAAAAAGAAAATCACTCATCTCTGTCCCTTCAGACCATGCTGGATCTGAGTGTCCCAAACTCATCGCTTCGAGGAGAAAAGTGGTTTATTTGAGAGGAAAAATATGTGGGGCTGCTCTGAGATTATTGCTGATGACTCAAAGTTAATCACACCAAATTCACTTTATGAGGAAAATGCACTGAGACTGTGAAGGGCAAATYGAGAGTGATGACATTCAGAGAGTAAGGAGGGATGTCATGGGCAGGATTTGGGGGAAAAAAGGGGAGAAATGGCTCTGGGAGCACAAATCCTACAAATTTAAATGGGAGTGTCA
>NW_026625478.1:10310-12059 GCF_030028575.1 Malurus melanocephalus | reverse complement strand
CATCGGGGTGGCATCGGGGTCATGGGTGGCATCAAGGACAGGGTGGCATTGGGGTGGCATCGGGGTGGCATCAGGGTCATGGGTGGCATTGGGGTGGCATTGGGGTCATGGGTGGCATCAGGGACAGGGTGGCATCGGGGTGACATCGGGGTGACATTGGGGTGGCATCAGGGACAGGGTGGCATCGGGGTGGCATCGGGGTCGTGGGTGGCATCGGGGACAGGGTGGCCTAGGTGTCATGGGTGGCATTGGGATCATGGTTGGCATCGCCCTGGGACCTCAGAATTTGAGGTGGCATCGTCCCAAAATTTCTGGATCTGAGGTGGCACCACCCTGGAACATCGGGGCAGAGGTGACATCGCTGTCATCGGGGTCATGGGTGGCACCGCCCTGGGACATTGGGGTCACAGGTGGCATTGCCCTGGGACCTCAGAATTTGAGGTGGCATCGTCCCAAAATTTCTGGATCTGAGGTGGCACCACCCTGGGACATCGAGGATTTTGTGGGAAGTTCCCCAATCCATATTTTTGGGATTTTATGGGAATTTCCCCAATCCATATTTTTAGGATTTTTGGGAATCCTGATCCCATTTAGGAACACACAGACAGCGAATCCTCTGCAATTTTTTTAGGATCAGATTTAGGGGGAATTAACGAAGAAATTACAGGATTTTTCCACCTCAACACCAGACCTCCAAATTCCCACAAATCCCACAAATTCCAGACTGGGAACCTCCACCTCAAACCATCACCAACCCCTTAAAATTCCTAAAATTTTCCCGTTTTTTTCCAGGAAAACCCCATTTCTGGTCGCAAAGCCGATGTCATCAAGGCGGCTCATCTGTGCGCCGAGGCCGCCCTGCGCCTGGTGAAACCCGGAAACCAGGTGGGATTTGGGATTTTTTGGGGGATTTTTGGGATTTTTTGGGGGATTTTTGGAATTTTTGGGTTTTTGGCATTTTTGAGTCTTCAGGGTTTTTGGCAGTTTTGGGCAGTTTTGGGATTTTCTTGAATTTTTTTTTGATTTTTGGGATTTCGAGATTTTTGGTATTTTCGGGATTTTGGGGATTTTTGGATTTTTAGAATTTCAAGATTTTGTTGGATTTTGGGGTTTCAGGATTTTTGGGATTTCTCAGTTGTTTTGGGTTTTCTTTCCTCTTTGGGGAGTGTTTCCATGTTTTGGGTTTTTTTCCATTTTGGACTTTTTTTTCCATGTTTCTGGCTTTTTTCCATGTTTTGAGTGTTTTTTTCCCCTTTTTTCCCCCATTTTTTTGGAGTTTTTCCCATTTTGGGGGTTTTTTTTTCCTTTTTTTGAGGTTTTTTCCACATTTTTGACTTTTTCCCTGTTTTTTTTCCCCAGAACACACAAGTGACGGAGGCCTGGAACAAAATCGCGCATTCGTTTCACTGCACGCCTATCGAAGGTGAGGGAAAATGGGATTTTTGGGGAAACAAAAGGGATTTTTGGGAAAAAAAATGGATTTTGGGGGGGAAAAAAAGGGATTTTTGGGAAAAAGGGATCTCAAAGGAAAAAGGCGATTTTGGGGAGAGGAATTCCCAAGAAAAAAGGGATTTCTGGGAAAAAAGGATCACAGGGAAAAGGGATTCCGGTCCATTTCCAGCCCCTCCCAGTCCATTTCCAGTCCATCCCAGTTCATCCCAGTCCATCCCAGTTCCCTCCAATCCCCTCCCAGTTCATCCCAGTTCACTCTAATCCATTCCCAGCCCATCCCAGTCCATCCCAGTTCCC
>NW_026625478.1:6351-9084 GCF_030028575.1 Malurus melanocephalus | reverse complement strand
AACATTTCCCTGAAAATTTTGAGGTTTCCAGGAACTTTTCCTGAAAATTTTTAGGTTTCCAGGAACTTTTCCAGAAAATTTTTAGGTTTCCAGGAACTTTTCCTGGAAATTTTTAGCTTTCCAGGAACTTTTCAACTTTCTCAGAAGTTTTTCCCACCCCGATTCCCAAATTTTTTTTTTTGCAGGAAGGACCACGAAAAAGCCGAATTCGAGGTCCACGAAGTTTACGCTGTCGACGTCCTCGTCAGCAGCGGCGAGGGCAAGGTGAGCCCGACCCTATAAAAATTTTGGGATTTTTTTTTCAGGGAATTTTGGGGTGTGGAATGTTCTGGAATTACTGAATTTTTTTTCGGGGTGGTTTTTGTGGTTTTTTTGCAGGCGAAGGACGCCGGGCAGAGAACCACGATTTACAAGAGGGACCCTTCGAAGCAGTACGGCCTCAAGATGAAAACCTCCCGTGCCTTTTTCAGCGAGGTGGAGCGGCGCTTCGACACCATGCCCTTCACACTCAGGTAGGAACGGGGAAAAACGGGGATAATGGGGTCAAGGATCCCGGGATAATGGGATTGGGATGGGGATAACACCATGCCCTTCACACTCAGGTATGAATGGGGGATAACGGGGAGAAAACAGGGGAATAACAGGGATAATGGGGTCAGGGATGAAGATAATGGGGTCAGGGATCCCGGGGATAATGGGGTCAGGGATCCTGGGGATAATGGGGTCAGGGATCCTGGGGATAATGGGGTCAGGGATCCTGGGGATAATGGGATTGGGGATGGGGATGGGGTTAATGCCATGCCCTTCACAATCAGGTGTGAACGGGGAATAATGGGGAGAAAACGGGGGAATAACAGGGATAATGGGGGAAAAACGGGGATAATGGGGTCAGGGATCCCGGGGATAATGGGATTGGGGCTGGGAATAATGGGGGAATAATGGGGTCAGGGATCCCAGGGATAATGGGATTGCGGATGGGAATACCCATCCTTTCACACTCAGGTATGAACGGGGAATAACGGGGATAATGGGGGAAAAATGGGGGAATAATGGGGGAAAAACGGGGATAATGGGGTCAGGGATCCTGGGGATAATGGGATTGGGGGTGGGAATATCACCATGCCCTTCACACTCAGGTACCCATGGGGAATAATGGGGAAAACAGGGGAATAATGGGGGTATAACGGGGATAATGGGGTCAGGAATGGAGATAATGGGGTCAGGGATGGGGATAATGGGGTCAGGGATCCCGGGGAAAATGGGGTCAGGAATCCCGAGGATAATGGGATTGGGATGGGGATAACACCATGCCCTTCACACTTAGGTATGAACAGGGAATAACAGGGAGAAAACGGGGAAATAACAGGGAGAATGGGGGAAAAACGGGGATAATGGGGTCAGGGATCCCGGGGATAATGGGGTCAGGGATCCTGGGGATAATGGAATTGGGGATGGGGTTAACACCATGCCCTTCACACTCAGGTATGAACGGGGGATAACGGGGAGAAAATGGGGGAAAAACGGGGATAATGGGGTCAGGGATGGAGATAATGGGGTCAGGGATGGAGATAATGGGGTCAGGGATCCTGGGGATAATGGGATTGGGGCTGGGAATATCACCATGCCCTTCACACTCAGGTACAAACAGGGAAAACGGGGGAATAACGGGGATAATGAGGTCAGGGATCCCGGGGATAATGGGATTGGGGCTGGGAATAACGGGGGAATAATGGGGATAATGGGGTCAGGGATCCTGGGGATAATGGGATTGGGATTGGGATAACACCATGCCCTTCACACTCAGGTATGAACGGGGAATAACGGGGAGAAAACGGGGATAATGGGGTCAGGGATCCCGGGGATAATGGGATTGGGATGGGGATAACACCATGCCCTTCACACTCAGGTGTGAACGGGGAATAACAGAGAGGAAACGGGGGAATAACGGGGATAATGGGGGAAAAATGGGGATAATGGGGTCAGGGATCCCAGGGATAATGGGGTCAGGGATCCTGGGAATAATGGGATTGGGGATGGGAATAATGGGGGGATAATGGGGTCAGGGATCCCGGGATAATGGGGTCAGGGATCCCGGGCATAATGGGATTGGGGCTGGGAATAACGGGGTTGGGGATGGGATTCCCACTGGAAATGCCCCGGGATGGACATTTCCATTTCCCACCCCAAAATTCCCATTTCCCACCCCAAAATCCATCTGGGATACCTGAATAAGGCTGGAATCCCACCTGGAATTCCTGGGATCTGAGCTCACCTGGTTTGTCCTTCCTGGTGGGAGGCGGGCGTGGTTTGAGGAACTCAGGTGTGCTCAGGTGTGAGATCAGGTGAGAGATGTGAACTCAGGTGTGCACTCAGATGAACTCAGGTGTGAGATCGGGGTGTGAAATGAGGTGTGAGATCGGGGTGTGCTCAGTTCCGAACTCACGTTTGAGATGTGAACTCAGGTGTGCACTCAGGTGAGTGATGAGCTCAGGTGTGCACTCAGGTGTGCTCTCAGGTGTGCTCAGGTGTTCCCAGGTATCTCAGGTGCATTCCCAGGTGTTCCCAGGTATCTCAGGTGCTCCCAGGTGTCTCAGGTGCACTCCCAGGTGCATTTCCAGGTGTCTCAGGTGCTCCCAGGTGCATTCTCAGGTATCTCAGGTGCATTCCCAGGTGTCTCAGGTGCATTCTCAGGTGTTCCCAGGTATCTCAGGTACTCCCAGGTATGCTCAGGTG
>NW_026625478.1:0-4999 GCF_030028575.1 Malurus melanocephalus | reverse complement strand
CACAGGTCCTGTCAGGTTAACCCCTGTGTCCCCACAGGTCCTGTCAGGGGTTTCAGATCCTGTCACATTAACTCCCCAGGTCCTGTCAGATTAACCACTGTGTCCCCGCAGGTCCTGTCAGAGATTTCAGCCCCCAGGTCCTGTCAGGTTAAACCCCTGTGTCCCCGCAGGTCCTGTCAGGGGTTTCATTCCCCCAGGTCCTGTCAGGGGTTTCATTCCCCCAGGTCCTGTCAGGTTAAACCCCTGTGTCCCCGCAGGTCCTGTCAGATTAACCTGTGTGTCCCCACAGGTCCTGTCAGGGATTCCAGCCCCCCAGGTCCTGTCAGATTAAACCCTGTGTCCCCACAGGTCCTGTCAGGTTAACCCCTGTGTCCCCACAGGTCCTGTCAGGAATTTCAGCCCCCCAGGTCCTGTCAGGTTAACCACTGTGTCCCCACAGGTCCTGTCAGGAATTTCAGCCCCACAGGTCCTGTCAGGTTAACCACTGTGTCCCCACAGGTCCTGTCAGGAATTTCAGCCCCACAGGTCCTGTCAGATTAACCCGTGTGTCCCCACAGGTCCTGTCAGGGATTCCAGCCCCCCAGGTCCTGTCAGGTTAACCACTGTGTCCCCACAGGTCCTGTCAGGGGTTTCATTCCCCCAGGTCCTGTCAGGTTAACCCCTGTGTGCCCCCAGGTCCTGTCAGGGGTTTCATTCCCCCAGGTCCTGTCAGATTAACCGCTGTGTTCCCCCAGGTCCTGTCAGGGGTTTCATTCCCACAGGTCCTGTCAGATTAACCCGTGTGTCCCCACAGGTCCTGTCAGGGGTTTCAGCCCCCAGGTCCTGTCAGATTAACCGCTGTGTCCCCACAGGTCCTGTCAGGGGTTTCAGATCCTGTCACATTAACTCCCCAGGTCCTGTCAGATTAACCCGTGTGTCCCCGCAGGTCCTGTCAGGGGTTTCATTCCCCCAGGTCCTGTCAGATTAACCCCTGTGTCCCCACAGGTCCTGTCAGGTTAACCCCTGTGTCCCCACAGGTCCTGTCAGATTAACTGCTGTGTCCCCACAGGTCCTGTCAGGGATTTCAGCCCCCAGGTCCTGTCAGATTAACCCCTGTGTCCCCACAGGTGAGCTGGTGGCCCAGTTCAAGTTCACGGTGCTGCTGATGCCCAACGGCCCCATGAGGATCACGAGCGGCCCCTTCGAGCCCGAGCTCTACCGCTCCGACCTGGAGGTGCAGGACGGCGAGCTCAAGGTTGGTTAATTAGCATTAATTATTCATTATTAATTATTAATAAAATATTTCATTTTAATAATTTCCCAATAAATAAATATTAATTATTACTAGATAAAAATTCATTAACTTAATAGTCCATTAATAATAAATATTACTTACTAAGAATTAATAGTTAACTATTACTTATTGTGATTATTAATTAGTAATAAATTAGTTATTAAGTAGATAAAATAATTCATTATTAAAAATAAATATTAGAGAATTTTAAAATTAAGTATTAATGTGATTATACAAATTCATGATTATTAATAAATTAGTTATTGATTATCAATATATATAAATAAGTCATTATTTTAATAAACCATTATTAATAAACAACATGATTCATTTTATTTTACAAGAAAAATTTTAGAACATTCAAAAAATATTAAGTAGCGCCTTCCAAGGGTCACTTGTGGAACTTGGGGATTAAAAGGGACCCAAAATGAACCAAAAATTCCCGGTTTTCCCCCAAAATTCGGGATCTTTTTCCCATTTCCTCCCCTTTCTCTCCATTCCAGGCTCTCCTACAAAGCTCCGCCAGCCGCAAGACCCAGAAAAAGAAGAAAAAGAAGGTAAATCCCAAATTTTTTGGGGGAAATTCCTGGATTATTCGGGAATTTTTTCAGGGGAATTCCCAGATTTTTAGGGCACTTTTTTGGGGGAATTCACAGATTTTTCCGGGTGCTTTTTTGAGGGGAATTCGCAGATTTTTCAGGCACTTTTTTTTTGAGGAATCCCCCGATTTTCAGGGCGCTTTTTTTTTGGGAATTCACAGATTTTTTGGGCACTTTTAAAGGGAACTTTTAGTGAAAAAACCATTTTATTTTAATATTATTTGTCCCCACAGGCTTCCAAAAACGCCGAAAACGCCACCACGGGAGAGACGGCGGAGGAGAACGAGGCCGGCGACTGAGAACCCCAAAACCTCTCAAATTGTCCCCTTTTTCCCCCCCAAAAAAAAAAAAAATTGACAAAACCCCACAAAATCCAACAAAAATTCCATCCAGAAGCAAAATAATCCGGCGCCGTCGTCGCTTCGGGAATTCCTGGTGATTCCGAGCAGCTCCCATTGGAGGGAGGAAACTCTCAGCGACTTGGAAAAATGTCAAAAACCCCAAAAAAGTGGCAAAAAACCCCACAAAAAATTAGGATGAAAGTCGCTGTTAAATCTGAAAAGTTTTTTTTTTTATATTTCCCACTTTTTGGAGAGTTGAATCCATCCTGGATTGCAGGGAGAGGGAGGGGAGGGAGCTGCTGATTCCTTCCTCCTCCTCTTCCTCTTCCCTTTTTTTTTATTTTTTAATTTTTTTCCCTTTTTTTTGAAATTTTCACACTGAAAAAAACCACCCAAAAAACCCAAATGATTCCACCCAAAAAAACGCCCCCCCAAGACAAAATTTTTTTGTCTTTTCTCTCTGGGATAATACTTCTAAAATTGGGAAAAAAAAAGCAAATTTTAGGATTTTCTCCTCACAGACCTCGGGAGCTTTTTTCCTGCCTTTGATTTAAGGGATTTCCAAAAAAAAAAAAAGAAAAATAAACAAAAAATTGCTATTTTTTAATGCGAGTTTTTAAAATTAATCCCAAAACCCCCCTGCGGAGCAGAATTCCCAAAATTTTTGGGGGGCACGGGGGGTTTTTTTTTAAAAATCCGATGTCCCCGGGAGCATATTCCACCTTTCCCGCGAGCCGGAGGATCGTTAATTTTATTTTTTTTCACTTTTTCCCTCTGGATTCTTTAAAAATTTTTGGGGAAAACTCGAGAGTTTTGGGAAAGCCCCAAATTTTTGGGAAAAAAACCCAGATTTTTTTGGAGAGAAACCCAAATTTTTGGGGATAAGACCAGATTTTTGGGGAAAAAAACCCAGATTTTTTGGGGAGAAACCCAAATTTTTGGGGATAAGACGAGTTTTTTGGGGGAAAAAAAACATATTTTGGGAGAAACCCAAATTTTTGGGGAAGAAACCCAAGATTCTTGAGGAAAAACCCAGACTTTTTGGGGAAAACTCAAAATTTCTGGGGAAGAACCCAGATTTTTGGGGGAAAAACCCGAATTTTTTGGGGAAGAAACCCCAAATTTCTGGGGGAAACCCCAAATTTTTGAGGAAAACCGCAAATTTTTTGGGAAAAACCCGAATTTTTTAGGCAAACCCCAAAATTTTTTAGGGAAAAACCACCAGAATTCCTGAGGGGAAATGTGAGGGAAGCGCTGCCGGAGCCGTCGGATCCGGGATAAGGCCCCGATCCCGGGGGTATCGCTCTTTTATAGTCACTTTTTTACAAAAAAAACATGTAAAAAAAAGAAAAAAAAGCCGAAAAAACGCCGTGAGTTGAATGTCGAGGTTTTTTTTTCCTTTTGTCGATACCCCCCCGGGTTTTTTTTCCAACCCCCCCCTGGAATTTGGGAATTCTCACCATTTTTTTTTGTTTTTTTCCCGATGTTTTCCCGGGCGTCCTCCGCAGGTGCTTCCTGGTCAAGATCTGAGTTTTCCGCCCCAAAAAAAAAAAAAAAAAAAAAAAAAAATTAAAAAAAAAAATAAAAACTCCACGCGTGCAGATGTTACCAAAGTCAAATAAAAGAAGAATAAACGATGCGATGTTGGATTTTATTTATTTTGTTATTTTTTTATTTATCTTTATTTTTTTAAATTTAATTTAATTTTATTTATCTTTACTCAATTTATTATTTTTGTATTTTAGATTTTCTTTAAAATTTATCTTTATATATATATATATATAATATAAATGTATATAAATGTAGAGTATATAATTTTTTTATTATTTATCTTTTTATATTTATTTGCTTATTTTATTATTTATTTCTATATTTAATTTCTTCCCTCTCCTCATTGGTCTCTCTTGATTCTTCAGATTTGGGATTTTTTGGGCAGTTCCCCTCCTGGGCGAGCTTGGGGTTGGAAATTTTGGGGGAGAAAATGTGAATTTTGAGGGGAAAAAACTCATTTTGAAGGGAGGAAAGTCCCCTTGAAGGGAAAAAATATTGTTTTGAGAGGAAAAAAACTAATTTTAAGGGAAAAAAAAGCTGTCATTTTGAGGGGAAAAACCTTAATTTTGAGGGGTTAAACCTCATTTGGAGGAGAAAATCGTCAACTTGAGAGGAGCACCCATCATTTTGAAGGGAAAGAATAATTTTGAGGGAAAACTTACGAATTTTGAGGGGAAAACCCACTTATTTTGAGGGAAAAAAAGCTAATTTTAAGGGGAAAACCCTCATCTTGTGGAAAAAAAACCTTATTTTGAGGGGGAAAAAGTCATTTGAGGGCCCCCCCTCTCATTTTAATGGGAAAACACATATTTTGAGGGAAAAAATTAATCCTGAGGGATAAAAGCCCTCCTTTTGAGGAAAAACCATCTAATTTTGAGGGAAAGTTAATAATTTTGAGGGAAAAAAACTCGTTTTTAGGTAAACCCCCTCATTTTGGGGGAGAAAAATCTCATTCTGAGGGAAAAGAGCCCCTCTTTTAAGGAAAAAACCCCTAATTTTGGCCTTTTTAAGCATTGCTCCACCGGGATACGGGAGCCGAATGCTTTCCCCGCCTCCAGCAGGGATTTATAAACGTTTAAATTAATATAATTTCTTATTTTGTATCTTTTACTCTGAGAATATAAAAACATTGTATACTTTTACCTTAAAGGAAAGCCCCCGTAGGGATTTTGGGGTGCATCGACAATCCCGTTAAAGCCTTGGATGAGCGGAAACTCCCAAAAAAAAAAAAAAAA
>NW_026625477.1:13372-14488 GCF_030028575.1 Malurus melanocephalus | reverse complement strand
TTCCTAACATCTAATATAACCTTGCCTTCCTTTGGTTTAAACTCATGCCCTCTTGTCCTGTTACTCCATGTCCTTGTCTAAYGTCCTTTTCCATCTCTCTTCAAAACCCTTTAGACACTGGAAGGTGATCCAAGTTCTCCCAATAGCCTTCTTTTCTTCAGRCCAAACATACCCAGCTCTCTCACCCTATCTCCAGTGCAGATTTRTGGGAAACTGATTTGGGAAAGTGTATTCAATGTATTCAATGTATTCAATTCACAATCAAATGATCAAAACAGGAGACATCATTTAATTTCTGAGTAGTTCAAAATAAAAGTTGTTTGCTGCAGTGCTGGTTTGCAGTGTCACCTCATATATGAACCACAAGTTGCTTCTTGCTGAAATTTCCACCAGCAGCAATGTCACAGTRCCCAGAGCATCCTTGCAGGAGGTCMGGTGTCCAAAAGCCATCAGAGGATGCTTTAACACCAACACAAGTGTCAGCATCAGACTGCAGTTACTTCTCCAAGAACAAAGTGGAGCAGGCTGCTGACAGCTCATACAAGATATCCCCATGGCTGCAGCAACGAGCCTTGCAAATTTGATGTCCTCAGTTGTGATCCTTTGGGGTTGGGGAGTGCACAACAAAGAGTTCAACGCGTTCTGAGTGTTCAGGCTTACCTCATACCCAGATTGCCCCACTTGCTCCTGGGGAGTGGTTTTACAATGTGTCATGCAGCACTGTGGAGCTGGGCACACTTTGGGAGATTTTGATGGTTTATGGCCCCTTCTAATGATGTGAGCACTGTTGGGCCCTGCTTTGTTGTGTCTTGGGCCTCATCAGAAAGGAGGAAAATGCCATGATAAAAAGCATTGCCCGACCACCACCACAGGATCCCCTTCTAATCTGCCTTCTCCCTTATCTGGCTAAGGACAAAATAAACCACATGACCTCACCAGTTTGTTTAAATCAACTTCAGTCTTTCATGCCTCTGCTGCATATTTCTGCTTGGAACAACCCATTTGTATTTACATTATTCTCAGACTTTTGGAAGTGGAAGAAAATGAGGCCAATTTGGACTTGAATGAATGATCATAGAACCACAGAACATTTTGAGTTGGAAAGGTCTTTAATGA
>NW_026625477.1:9453-10682 GCF_030028575.1 Malurus melanocephalus | reverse complement strand
AACATAGGCTAAATTTGAGGCACCAACAGTCCTGCTGGGCTCTGATCCCCACTTTGCTCTGAGCTGTTCTCCATCCCTGACAGAGCTTATCTGCTACCAGTGAAGAGTCAAATAGGCTTTGTGAGTGGCATGAGAGACATGAGGAGAAACTCAGAATGGGGTGAGATGGCACAGGGACAAAGCCTTGGCAGGCACAGGCACTGGAGATAACAGGGTCAGGTTAGCACTGTGGGATTTCTGGAGTGACATTTCAGGCAGTGCAAAGTGAGGAGCATCAGTGTCACTCCCGTCAGAAGGGTGTGATCTCCATCCACGGGCAGTGGCCCCTGAGCACCTTTGGCTCATTCTGATCCAGAAGGATCCAGCAGACACCCAGATCTGCACAGACTACAGAGCTCTCCCAAATATCCTTGAGATAAACTTCACTAGCACAGGCCAGGCCAAGTGCAGAAGACAAAAAGAGGAAATTGCTGTCCTTGCTAAGGACAGTGTAACAGAAAGGAATTTGGGGGAAGGTGAGCTAGAGAAGGAAGCCATATGCCCTGTTCCAGAGGAAGGCTAAATATGGCTCTGTAAAGATGAAAAAAAATATGTTGAAGTTATGAAAAAAATAATAATTTCAGCTTATTACACGTAGGAACTCGAGCAAAGCATCTGCTCTTGCACCACTGCAGCCTCCACATAAGGGAGGGAGAAAACTCTCTTTTCCTTGGATCATAGAATCATAGAGTGGTTTATGTTGGGAGGAACCTTAAAGATCATCTCAATCCAACTGCCCTGCATGGGCCAGGCCACCTGCCACTAGACCAGGATGCTCCAAGCCCCATCCAACCTGGCCTTTTCCTTCTGGAAAATGGACCATAGACCACCGGAAAAATCCTTGATTTTGGTAACTTTCTTCGGAGGCCTTTTTGGAGTATTTACCTTTCTGAGGACTCTTTTGGGATTACAGGCTCCTCTCAGAGCTGATAATTTCTTACTTCTTTTTAGTGATGCTATGCTACTGAAGAAAATGCTCCCTGGCCCAGATCAGCTCTGAGACACATTCATAGCACTGCAGTGGCAGATTTCATTGACATGGAGATTTTCTTTTATTTGCTTACTGAGCCAAATGTTCATCCTTGAACAAACTGCAGCCCTCCCAGGGAAAGGAAACCTCAGCTCCAGGACTGAGTTCCTGACACACCTCCCTGTGGATGGGGTTAGAGGAGGCAACCTCAGATGTTCCA
>NW_026625477.1:4166-5373 GCF_030028575.1 Malurus melanocephalus | reverse complement strand
TTTCCTGCAAAGTTATGGGAAACTAATTTGGGAAAATGTATTCAATGGTTGTAAAAGATCAATGAGTGTCAGATCATTTCTTTCTAAAGAGCTTGCAATAAAAGTTATTTGCTGCAGTGCTGGTTTGCAGTGTCACCTCATATATGAACCACAAGTTGCTTCTTGCTGAAATTTCCACCAGCAGCAATGTCACAGTGCCCAGAGCATCCTTGCAGGAGGTCAGATGTCCAAAAGCCGTCAGAGGATGCTGTAACACCCGCACAAGTATTCAGCATCAGACTGCAGTTACTTCTCCAAGAACAAAGTGGAGTAGGCTGCTGACAGCTCATACAAGATATCCCCATGGCTGCAGCAAAGAACCTTGCAATTTTGATGTCCTCAGTCATGATCCCTTGGGGCTGGAGATTGCACAACCAGGGTTCTGAGCGTTCAGTCTTACCCTATACTGAGATTACCCCACTTGCCCCGAGGGAGGGGATTTACACTGTGTCATGCAGCACTGTGGAGCTGGGCACACTTTGGGGGGCTTTGATGGTTTATGGCCCCTTCTAATGATGTGAGCACTGTTGGGCCCTGCTTTGTTGTGTCTTGGGCCTCATCAGCAAGGAGGAAAATGTCATGATAAAAAGGATTGCGCCACCAACACCACCAGATCCCCTTCTAATCTGCCTTATCCCTTATCTGGCTAAGAAGAAAATAAACCACAGGACTTCACCAGTTTGCTTAAATCAACTTCAGTCTTTCATGCCTCTGCTGCATTTTTTCTGCTTGGAACACCCCATTTGTATTTACATTATTCTCAGACATTTAGAAGTGGAAGAAAATGAGGCCAATTTAGACATGAATGGATGATCATAGAACCATAGAACATTTTGAGTTGGAAAGGTCTTTAATGACCATCCAGTTACACCTCTCTGCCATGGACAAAGACACCTTGCACTAGACCAGATTGGTCCAAGCACCATCCAGCCTGGCCTTGGATGCTACCAGGGATCCAGGGGCAGTCCCAGCATCTGTGGGCAACCTGTGCTGGGCCTTCACCACACCCACAATAAAAAATATCTTCCTAATATCCAATCTAAACCCACATTCCTTCTATTTAAAGCCATTGCACCTTGTCCTAACATCGTGGTTTAACCCCAGACATCAACCACACCCATGCAGCCACTCACTCATTCACTCCCCAAACACCAGGATCAGGGGGAAA
>NW_026625477.1:0-1156 GCF_030028575.1 Malurus melanocephalus | reverse complement strand
GCAGTGCAAAGTGAGGAGCATCAGTGTCACTCCAGTCAGAAGGGTGTGATCTCCATCCACGGGCAGTGGCCCCTGAGCACCTTTGGCTCAGGCTTGATCCAGAAGGATCCAGCAGACACCCAGATCTGCACGAAATATAGAGCTCTTCCAAACAGCCTCCAGATAAACTTCAGCAGAACAGGCCAGGCCAAGTGCAGAAGACAAAAAGAGGAAATTGCTGTCCTTGCTAAGGACAGAGTAAAAGGAAGGAATTTGGGGGAAGGTGAGCTAGAGAAGGAAGCCATATGCCCTGTTCCAGAGGAAGGCTAAATATGGCTCCCTAAAGATGAAAAAAAAGATGTTGAAGTTATGAAAAAAATCATAAGTTCAGCTTATTATGCGTAGGAACTCAAGGAAATCATCTGCTCTTGCACCACTGCAGCCTCCACATAAGGGAGGGATTAAACTCTCTTTTCCTTGGATCATAGAATCATAACAGTTTATGTTGGGAGGAACCTTAAAGATCATCTCAATCCAACTGCTCTGCATGGTCCAGGCCACCTGCCACTAGACCAGGATGCTCCAAGCCCCATCCAACCTGGTCTTTTCCTCCTGGAAAATGGACCTAGACCACCGGAAAAATCCTTGATTTTGGTAACTTTCTTCAGAGGCCTTTTTGGAATATTTACTGTTCCCAGGACTCTTTTGGGATTACAGGCTCCTCTCAGAGCTGATAATTTCTAAATTCTTTTTAGTGATGCTATGCTACTGAAGAAAATGCTCCCTGGCCCAGATCAGCTCTGAGACACATTCTTAGCACTGCAGTAGCAGATTTCATTGACATGGAGATTTTCTTTTATTTGCTTACTGAGCTAAATATTCATCCTTGAACAAACTGTAGCCCTCCCAGGGAAAGGAAACCTCAGCTCCAGGACTGAGTTCCTGACACACCTCCCTGTGGATGGGGTTAGAGGAGGCAACCTCAGATGTTCCAGGAGTGGGGTACACCTGTAGCAACCACAGATAAAATTACAGAATCTCAGAAAGGCAGAATCACAGCATGGGATTGAGGGGATTCAGGGAGAACCCTGGGTAGATTTGAGCAGTGGAGAGAGGAGGAAATGGAAGCAGATGTGGCAGGGGAGATGTCTCACCCAAGTCACCTTTCAAATGTAAG
>NW_026625476.1:4614-10433 GCF_030028575.1 Malurus melanocephalus | reverse complement strand
ACGCGCCGGCCACGCCTTGTCCCCAACAGCACCTGGGGGGACATCGCCCGTGTGTCACCCTGGCCAGTCCCTGTCACCACCCATGTGCCACCTTGGCTGCTCCTGTCATCCCCCATGTGTCACCTCGGCCAGTCCKGTCACCCCCCGCGTATCACCCCAGCCGATCCCTGTCACCTTGGCCGGTCCCTGTCTACCGCCTGTGTGTCACCTTGGTCAGTCCTGTCACTTTGGCCAGTCCCCGTCACCCCCTGTGTGTCACCCCAGCCAGCCCTGTCACCTCAGCCAGTCCCTGTCACCCCCCATGTGTCACCTCGGCCAGTCCTGTCAAACCCCCGTCTCACCCCAGCCAGTCTCTGTCACCTCGGCCTGTCCTTGTCACCTCGGCTGGTCCCCGTCACCTGCCGCGTGTCACCTCGGCCAGTCCTGTTACCCCCTGTGTGTCACCCTGGCCAGTCCCGTTACCCCCCGCGTGTCACCGTGGTCAGYCCTGTCACTTCAGCCAGTCCCTGTCACCACCCATGTGCCACCTCGGCCAGTCCCATTACCCACTGTATGGCACCCTGGTCAGTCCTGTCACCTCAGCCACTCCCCATCACCCTCCGCRTGTCACCTCGGCCACCCCCCCGGGATGTCCCCTCACCTGTGCCACCAGCAGCCCCTTGTTGGCCAGCGCRTCCTCTCCGGCGGCGTTGGGGTAGGGGTGGAAGCCAGCGGCCAGCAGCGGGAAGCGGCTGGCCAGTAGCAGGCCACTGCCCAGTAGCCGCAGCCGGCCGCAGCGCAGCCCCCCCGGACCYACCCCCCACAGCACGTGCGGGAAGCGGCGGCCGAGCCGGCGCCGCAGGACGGTGGCCGCAGGGCCATCGAACACCTCCTGSAGGCACACGATGTCCGTGTCCGGCGGGATGCGGGTGGTCAGCACCGAGGGCATCGGGTCGGGCAGTGGGATCGGCCGCTCCGGCCCATGGTCAGTGGTCAGTGATGGAGCGGGTCCTGGTGTTGGGTTGGTCATCGGCAAGTCCAGTGTTGGCACTGAGTCTGCTGGTGGCCAGGGGTTGGTCACTGGTGGTGGGGTGGTCATCAGTGTTGGACTGGCCATCGGTGTTGGGCTGGTCATCAGGGTTGGGTTGGTCATCAGGGATGGGCTGGTYATTGGCATCTCCAGCCATGGCATCGTATTGGTCATTGGTGTTGGGCTGGCCATCAGTGATGTGTTGGTCATCGGTGCCGAGCTGGCCAACGGTGATAGGCTGACCATCGATGATGGGTTGACCATTGGTGATGGGCTAGCCATTGCTGTTGGGTTGGTCATCGGCATCTCCGGCCATGCCATCTGTGATGGTGGATCAGCTGCCGTCTGTGTGTCCACCATTCGCRAATCGCTCTCCGGCCACTCCCAGGCCCCGGCGCTGACCGTTCCCCCGCAGCCCCCGTAGCCCCCGTCCAGCTGCGGCTCCAGCAATCCGTCACGGTCAGCGGAAGGTTCCGCGGGCGCTCCGGCCGCCAGGCGCTGACCGATGACCGCGGCGCGGTGCCGGGTGTCACCCAGGTTGCTGAATCGGGCCAGGCCACTGGGCAGCAGGCACACGTTAGCGGTCAGCAGGGTGAGGCCATGGGGCCGCCGTGGGTCCCACGGCTCGGCCGTGGCCGCAGTGGCTGAATACTGATGGACAAATGGCCGGCGTGCGGCCTGAGCCGGTAGCCACAGCAGCAGCCCCAGGACRGCCGTGGGCAGCGCCAGGACCAGCGCCAGGACCAATGCCGGCGCCGCCAGGACACGGCCGGCCACGCCRAGGAAACGTCCGGCCCGGTGCCGCCGCCAGCGCGCCTGTTGGTCAGTTGTGGGCTGCAGGGCCAGCAGCCAGTTCAGCGCCCAGTAGCCGGGGGCCAGCAGCCCTTCGGCCACCGCGGCCACTACGGCCAGTGCCCGGTTGGGGAAGGGGGTGTCCGGCAGAGTGGACGGTGGTGGCCACGGCATCGGGGTGTCCTGGGGGGCTCCACAGTCCGGTTCGGCCGCTCCGGTGCAGTGGGGACAACCTGGGAGGAGAGACCCCGGTGAGGGGGGGGCGAGGGGACCCCCGCCATGTCCCCATGAGGGGGGAGGGGACCCCCACCATGTCCCTATCACCGGGACACTGTCCCTGCGAGGAGCAGGACCCTCCAGGTGCCACMGTGGGAAAATCGGGAGTCCTGGTCACTGCAGGAAATTCCTGTGGCCAGAGCGAGACCCTTCCCCACTTGACCACCACTGCAGGAAACTCCCGTGGCCAGAGCGAGACCCCTCCCCACCTTGACCACCACCASSGGAAACTCCGGTGGCYGGAGTGGGACCATCCCTCACCCTGACCACCACCGTTGGAARCTCCCRTGGCCRGAGTGAGACCCYTGACCACTCTGGCCACCACCATGAGAAATTCCTGTGGCCGGAGCGGGACCCTCCCCACCCTGACCACCACTGCAGGAAACTCCCGTGGTCAGAGTGAGACCCCTGACCACCATCAYGGGAAACTCCTGTTGCTGGAGCGAGACCCCTCCCCACCTTGACCACCACCGTGGGAAACTCTGGTGGCCAGAGCGGGACCACCCCTCACTCTGACTACCACTGTGGGAAACTCCCGTGGCCGGAGTGAGACCCCTCCCCATTTGACCACCACTGCAGGAATGCCCCCGGACCCCGCCATGGGAAGCTCCGGTGGGCGGAGCGAGACCCCTGACCACTCTGGCTACCACCATGAGAAATTCCTGTGGCTGGAGTGAGACCCTTCCCCATCCTGACCACCACCACGGGAAACTACCGTGGCCGGAGTGAGACCCCTCCCCACCTTGACCACCACCACAGGAAACTCCCGTGGCCAGAGTGAGACCCCTCCCCACTTGACCACCACCGTGCGAAACTCCCGTGGCCGGACCGAGACCCCTCCCCACTAGACCACACTTCAGGAAACTCCCATGGTCAGAGCGAGACCCCTGGCCACCACCGCGCGAAACTCCCGTGGCCGGAATGAGACCCGTCCCCGCCTTGGCCACCACCGCGGGAAACTCCCGTGACCAGAGCAAGACCCCTCCCCATCCTGGTCACTGTGGGAAACTCCCGTGGCCGGAGTGAGACCCCTGACCACTCTGGCCACCACCATGAGAAATTCCTGTGGCCGGAGCAAGACCCCTCCCCACCTTGACCACCACTGCA
The DNA here is from genome assembly GCF_030028575.1 of Malurus melanocephalus. Taxonomy (NCBI): domain Eukaryota; kingdom Metazoa; phylum Chordata; class Aves; order Passeriformes; family Maluridae; genus Malurus; species Malurus melanocephalus. The sequence goes on along the minus strand of NW_026625476.1, from coordinate 7,249 downwards.
GGAAACTCCCGTGGCCGGAGCGAGACCCCTGACCACCACCGCGGGAAACTCCCGTGGCCGGAGCGAGACCCCTGACCACCACCGCGGGAAATTCCCGTGGCCAGAGTGAGACCCCTCCCCACTCTGACCACTACCATGAGAAACTCCCGTGGCCGGAGTGAGACCCCTCCTCACCTTGACCATCACCGTGGGAATGCCCCCCCGACCCCCCCGTAGGAAGCTACGGTGGCCGGAGCGGGACCCCCTCCCCCCGCCCCATCCCGGCCACCGTGGGAAACTCCCGTGTCCAGGAGCTGCCCCTCCCCCGCGTCCCAGCTGCCACCGTGGGAATGTCCCTCGGCCGGGACCGTCCCCCGCGCCCCCGGGACTGTCCCTTGTCCCCAGGACCGGCCGGGGAGCGGCGTGGRGGGTGACGGGCACAGGACCCCCCGGTGTCCCCCCAGAGTCCCCGCGGTGTCCCCGATGTCACCTAAGGTGGGCACAGCCCGGGAGAACCGCTCCGGTCCCTTCCCGTCCGGTGGCCCAGGTGGCCGCAGCAGTTGTCACCTGTGTCCTCAGGCCACCCCCGCAGTGGTCACCTGTGTCCCCAGACCCTCCCCCCCCCCCGCAGCTGTCCCCTCACCTGTCCCCGAGCTCGGGGGCGGGTCAAGGGACCTACCAGGACCCCGCACGGGCTGAGGGTGGAGTGGGCGAGTTATGGCCCCTGATCCCGGCCAGGTGAGTCCCGGCCCCTCCCCTGTCCAGGTGATTCCTGGATGAGTCCGGCCAGGTGAGTCCAGGCCCCACCCCTTGTCCAGGTAAATTTTGGCACCTGATTCTGTCCAGATAAATTTCGGCCCCTCCCCCTGTCCAGGTCAGTCGCTGCTCCGCCCCCTGTCCAGGTGAGCTATGGCCCCTGATCTCGGCCAGGTCAGTCCCGGCTCCTCCCCCTGTCCAGGTGAGTTTTGGCCCCTGATCCCGGCCAGGTCAGTCCCTGCTCCGCCCCCTGCCCAGGTGGATGAGTCCGGCCAGGTGAGTCTTGTCCGGCCGRTCTGGCCCGACAGGTTCCCGGCAGCTCCGAGCCCCGCGGCCACTGCACGCGGCCGGTGACACCTCACCCGGGCYGGTGACACCTCTCCTGGGCCGGTGACACCTCACCTGGACAGGTGACACCTGCCTGACTCCTGCCCGCGTCCTTCCCGGTTCCTTCCCGGATCCTGCCCAAATTCTTCCTGGATCCCGCCTGACACCACAGCTGGCCACTCCCAGCGTGGGACGGTGCCGGACACTGGGAGCACTGGGGACACTGGGAATGCTGGGAGTACTGGGGTTACTGGGAGCGCTGGGGGCATTGGGGTTACTGGGGATATTTGGGGCACTGGGAAACTGGGGACACTGGGAACAATGGGGACACTGGGGATACTGCTGATACTGGGGGCACTGGGAACAATGGGGATACTGGGGACTCTGGGGTCTGTGGGAATGTTGTGAGCACTGGAGTTACTGGGAGCACTGGGACACTGGGGACAGTGGGGACTCTGGGGRCAGTGRGACACTGGGGATATTTGKGATACTGGAGTTRCTGGGRGCACTGGGAAKGCTGGGGGCACTGCGATCTCTGGGAATATTTGGGGCACTGGGAAAGCTGGGGGCACTGGGGGTTACTGGGAGCACTGGGACACTGGGGACTCTGGTGATACTGGAGTTAGTGGGAGCACTGGGACACTGGGGTTACTGGGAGCACTGGGAATGCTGGGGGCAGTGGGGATATTTGGGATACTGGAGTTACTGGGGGCACTGGGAGAGCTGGGGTTACTGGGAGTGCTGGGGACAGTGGGGATATTTGGGATACTGGAGTTACTGGGGGCACTGGGAGAGCTGGGGTTACTGGGAGTGCTGGGGACAGTGGGGATATTTGGGACATTGGGATTACTGGGGTTACTGGGAGCACTGGGACACTCTGGGACGGGGGGACAGTGGGGATATTTGGGACATTGGGGTTACTGGGAGCATTGGGACACTCTGGGACAGTGGGGATATTTGGGACATTGGGGTTACTGGGGTTACTGGAAGCACTGGGACACTGGGGACTCTGGTGATACTGGAGTTACTGGGAACACTGGGACACTGGGGACACTGGAATTACTGGGAGCACTGGGACACTCTGGGACAGTGGGGATACTGGTGATACTGGAGTTACTGGGGGCACTGGGATCTCTGGGGTTATTTGGGGCACTGGGAGCACTGGGGACTCTGGTGATACTGGAATTACGGGGGGTACTGGAAAAGCTGGGGACACTGGGGACTGGTGATATTGGAGTTACTGGGGGCACCGGGAAACTGGGGACACGGGTTACTGGGAGCATTGGGACACTCTGGGACAGTGGGGATATTTGGGACATTGGGATTACTGGGGTTACTGGGAGCACTGGGACACAGGGGCCAGTGGAGGTATTTGGGATACTGGAGTTACTGGGGGYACTGGGAATGCTGGGGACACAGAGAACACTGGAAATGAGGGGGATACTGGGGATATTGAAGGTGATGGGGACATTGGGGACAGTGGGGACATTGGAGACAATGGGGTTACTGGGGATGAGGGGAATACCGGGGACAATGGGGACACTGGAAGTGGGGGTCACTGGGGACACTGAGG
>NW_026625476.1:0-2728 GCF_030028575.1 Malurus melanocephalus | reverse complement strand
GAGGGGACAGTGAGAGGGGAGAGATGGGGAGAGGTGACAGAGAGAGGGGACAGAGAGATGGGGACAGAGAGAGGTGACAGCGAGGGGACAGCGAGGGGGGACAAAGAGGGGACAGAGAGGGGACAGTGCCGGGGGGTGGCACGGGCCCCGCTGATCTCCCGGGACTGTCCCCAGGGCTGTCCCCGGGGTCACTTGGGCTGGGGAAAGGGAGGGAACCCCCGGGGGGCGCGGGATGCGGGGACAGGGACAGTGACAGGGATGGGGACAGGGGACAGTGACAGGTGCTGGGACAGGGATGGGGACAGGGACAGGGGACAGGGGCAGTGACAGGGGCTGGGACCCGTGTCCTGCCAGCATCACGCCAGCATCATGGCATGTGTCATGCCAAGAACATGCCATTATCATGCTATTATCATGCCATTATCATGCCATTATCATGCCATTGTCACCATCACTGTCGTTGTCACCGCCATTTAACACCAAACCCCGAGAGAACCAAGAGGACCCCGAGTGACCCCAAAGTGCCACCCCCGGGCTCTGTCACCGCGGCTGCTCCGTGTCCCCCGTGTCCCCCCCGTGTCCCACCACCCCTGGGTGTCCGGGGGGGTCACAGGTGTCCAGCGGGGTCCGAGTGTCCAGGGGGTTCCAGGTGTCCAGCGGGGTCCGAGTGTCCGGGAGGGACAGAGGTGTCCGAGGAGGGGGTCTAGGTGTCCGGGGGGAGGGGACACCGGTGTCCGAGGAGGAACCCATGTGTCCAGGGGGGTCCGAGTGTCCAGGGGGGACTCCGGGGTGTCCCCGCAGTGTCCCCAGGGTGTCCCTGGGGTGTCCGAGGGGTGTCCAGGAGGATCCCCAGGGTGTCCTGGGAGGTGTCCGGGAGTGTCCCAGGGGTGTCCGGAGATGTCCCAGCTATCCCCGGTGTGCCTCAGGTGTCCCCGAGGTGTCCCTGGGGTGTCCCCGGGGTGTCCCAGGTGTCCAGGGGGATCCCCAGGGTGTCCTGGGGGAATGTCCGGGAGTGTCCCAGGGGTCCGAGGGGTCCCCGGGGTGTCCCAGGTGTCCCCGGGGTGTCTGGGATGTCTCAGGTGTCCTCGGGGTCTCAGGTGTCCCCAGGGGGTCCCCGCGGTGTCCGGGGTGTCCCCGGGGTGTCCCCGGGGTGTCCCACGTGTCCGGAGGGGTCCCACGTGTCCGAGGGCTGTCCCAGGTGTCTCCGGGGTGTCCCAGCCCCCCACCGTGTCCCTATGGGGCGGGGGGCTCTCTCTGGGGCCCAGCCCCTCCCCCCCCGTCGCCCTATAAAAGCTGTGGGGCCGCGGGGCTGCCAAAGGCGCTGCTGTGGGGCAGAGACAGAGGGTGGGGGGCGAGGATGTGGGGGGCGGGGAGGATGTGGGGGGCACAGGGGATGTGTGGGGTCTATGGGGGCTGTGGGTCACGTCGGGGGTGCATGGTAAATTTGTGGGGTCTATGGGGTCACAGGGGCTCTTTGGGGTGCATGGGAAGTTTGTGGGGTCTATGGGATGTATGGGAAGGCTGTGGGGTCTGTGGGGCACAGGGGGGGCTATGGGTCACTCAGGGGGTCTGTGGGGTGCATGGGAAGGCTGCGGGGTCTGTGGGGCACAGAGATTTTATGGGGCACACAGGAGCTCTGTGGGGTGCATGGGAAGGCTGTGGGGCCACGGGGATTTTATGGGGCACACAGAGGACTGTGGAGTGTGGGGGAAGGCTGTGGAGTCTATGGGGTGGAGAGGGATTCTATGGGTCACAGGGGCTCTGTGGGGTGCACGGAAAGGCTGTGGGGTCTATGGGGTCACAAGGATTCTATAGGGCACACAGGGGGTCTGTGGGGTGCACGGGAAGGTTGTGGGGTCTGTGGGGCACTGGGGGGGCTGTGGGTCACACAGAGGGGCTATGGAGCGTGGGGGAAGGCTGTGGGGTCTGTGGAGCACACGGGGATTTTATGGGGCACACAGGGGATCTGTGGGGTGCATGGCAAAGCTGTGGGGTCTATAGGGTGGGGAGGGATTTTATGGGTCACAGGGGATCTGTGGGGTGCGGGGGAAGGGTCCATGGGGGTCACAGGGGTCTCTGTGGGGCACAGGGGTCCATGGGAGGTGTTGAGATCTATGGGGCAGAGGGATCTATGGGGGGTACTGAAATCTATGGGGTCTATGTGGGGCTCAGGGCTCTCTGTGGGGCTCAGGGCTCTCTGTGGGGCTCAGGGCTCTCTGTGGGGCGCAGGGACCCATGGGGGCACTGAGATCTGTGGGGTGCTGCTCCCTCCTCACCCCCCGTGTCCCCCCAGATCCCTTCATCCAACCCACTGAACCTACAGACTGCAGGTGAGGAGGGGGCTGATGGGGGGGCTGAGGGTGGGGGTCTGTCCCTGTCCCCGAGCCCCCAGGTGACAATGTCCCCGTGTCCTCATGTCCCCAGATGGTGGACACAGTGCTGGTGGCCCTGGCGGGTCAGGGATGTGAGTCTGTCCCTGTCCCCCAAGTGACACTGTCCCCTTGTGGGGGGTCTGTCCCTGTCCCCCCAGGTGACACTGTCCCCACAGGACAGGGATCTGTCCCTGTCCCCCCAGGTGACACTGTCCCCCAGGCGGGGATCTGTCCCTGTCCCCCTAACCCCCCAGGTGACACTGTCCCCATGTCCCCAGTACAGATGGCTGAAGCGGTGCTAGTGGCTGTGTGGGTTTGTCCCTGTCCCGCCAGGTGACACTGTCCCCATGTTCCCA
>NW_026625475.1:11877-13759 GCF_030028575.1 Malurus melanocephalus | reverse complement strand
CACCGCTGGGGGACGGGGATGGGCACGGGGACCCTGGGGACACCGGGGCGGGTCCCGAGTGTCCCGGTCCCTGGTGAGGGGGGTCCCTGGGGATCCCCAAGTGTCCCGATCCCTGGGGTGGGGTCCCCGAGTGTCCCCGTCCGGGGGGGAGGGGTGCCTGGGGGTCCCCAAGTGTCCCGGTCCCCTGGGGTGGGGTCCCCGAGTGTCCCGGTCCCTGGTGAGGGGGGTCCCTGGGGGTCCCCGAGTGTCCCAATCCCTGGGGTGGGGTCCCCCAGTGTCCCGATCCCTGGGGTGGGGTCCCCCAGTGTCCCGATCCCCGGTGAGGGGGGTCCCTGGAGGTCCCCGAGTGTCCCAGTCCCCTGGGGTGGGGTCCCTGAGGGGTCCCGGTCCCAGCTGAGGGAGGCGGGGGGAGATCTCCGAGTGTCTCAGACCCGTAGGGGAGGGGGGTCTCGAGTGTCCCCAGAGCGAGGAGGGGGGTCCCCGAATGTCCCGCTCCCAATGTGAGGGGAAGGGGGGTGGTTCCTGAGGGTCCCGAGCGTCCCCAGAGCGAGGGAGGGTCCCCGAGTGTCCCGGTCCCAACGTGAGGGGCGTCCCTGAGAGTCCCAAGCCCAACCGGGGGAGGGTCCCCGAGGATCCCGAGAGTCAGGTCCCACCATGAGGATAAAGGGGGTGGTCCCTGAGGGTCCCGAGTGTCCCCATAGGGGGGGTGTCCCGCTCCCAAACCCAAGAGGGTCCCTGAGGGGTTCTGAGACCCCCCGGACCCAACCGGGGGAGGGGTCCCTGAGGGTCCCGAGTGTCCCCAGAGCAAGGGGGGGTCCCGAGTGTCCCACTCCCAACCTGAGGGGGGGTCCCTGAGGGGTCCTGAGACCCCCCAGCCCAACCGGGGGAGGGTCCCAGAGGGTCCAGAGTGTCCCCAGAAGGGGAAGGGGGATCCCGACTTTCCCACTCCCACCCTGAGGGGGTCCCTGAGGGGTCCTGAGAACCCCCGGCCCAACCGGGGGAGGGTCCCAGAGGGTCCAGAGTGTCCCCAGAAGGGGAAGGGGGATCCCGACTTTCCCACTCCCACCCTGAGGGGGATCCCTGAGGGGTCCTGAGAGCCCCAGGCCCAACCGAAGGGGAGGGGTCCCTGAGGGGTCCCGCTCCCGCGGGAAGGGACAGAGGTCCCGAGTGTCCCCAGAGAGGAAAAGGGGGGTCTTGAGTGCTCTGCTCCCAAACTGAGGGAGTCCCTGAGGGTTCCCAGTGTCCTGCTCCCACCCTGAGGGGACCGGAGAGCCCCAGGCCCAATCGAAGGGGAGGGGTCCCGAGTGCCCCGCTCCCACCATGAGGGGAAAGGGGAGTTCCCTGAGGGTCCCGAATGTCCTAAAACGGGAAATGAGGGTCTCCAGTGTCCCGCTCCCACCCTGAGGGGATCCCTGAGAGGTTCTGACACCCCCAGACCAAACCGTGGAGCTCCGGAGGGTCCCGCCCCCACCATGAGGGTGGAAACCCCTGAAGGGGTCCCGCTGTCGGCGTGAGGGGAAAGGTCCCGTTTCCCGCGCTGGGCCCGTTACCTGAAGTCTCCGGCGAGGTCATCGGCGCTGTCGCCGTGGGCGGTAGCGGGTGCGGGTTTCGGGGGTCCCCCCCGGCGCCTGCGGCTCCCCCCATTGCCCCCGCCGGGGGTCGGGGCTCCGCCGCTGTCGCCCCCCGGGGCCGCGGCCCCCGCGCTGCCCCCGCGCTCGCCCATCTGGGCCCGGCCCGGCCGCGCCCGCCCTTTGTAACCTGGCAACGCCCCGCCCACGCGTCTCAACCAATGGCAGCACGGAGARCGCCGTGATGGGCGGGGGGAGCGACCAATAGGAAGGGAGTGCGGGGAAAAGGGAGCCAATGGGGAGGGGAGGCGGGA
>NW_026625475.1:8852-10642 GCF_030028575.1 Malurus melanocephalus | reverse complement strand
TGGGGGGATTATGGGGAGGGGGATGGGCTGAATTTGGGGGGACACTTTGGGGGTCCTGAGCCCCCTCCCCAGCCGGGTCAATGCTCTGCCTGTGACACGATTTTATTTGGGATCTCAGCTGCTCATTTGCATGTGATTTACACGTCATTTGCATGTGATTTACATAACATCTTGCACGGGGGGAGGGGTGCGGGGTCCTGCCCCACCCCCATCCCCAAAGCACTTCCCAAAAACAAAGGGGACCCCAAAAATGACCCCTGAGTGACCCCTAAATGACCCCCAATGACCCTCCCAGTGACCCCTTAGTGACCCTCCCAGTGACCCCTAAATGGCCTCTCAGTGACCCCTAAATGACCCCAGAATGACTCCCGAGTGACCCCTGAGTGACCACTAAATGACCCCGGAGTGACCCCTGAGTGACCCCAGAATGACCCCGGAGTGACCCCTGAATGACTGCTCAGTGACCCATCAGTGACCCCTGAATGACCCCCAAGTGACCCCTAAATTACCCCAGAGTGACCTCTCAGTGGCTCCTGAGTGACCCCAGAATGACCCCGGAGTGACCCCAGAATGACCCCGGAGTGACCCCAGAATGACCCCTCAGTGACCACCAATGACCCCAATGACTCCTGAATGACCCTCCCAGTATCTCCCAGTTCCCTCAGTGACCCCTAAATGACCCCTCAGTGACCCTCCCAGTAACTCCCAGTATCTCCCAATGCCCCCAATGACCCCTCAGTGACCCCCAGTGACCCCGAGTGACCCTCCCAGTATCCCCAGTATCCCCAGTATCTCCCAGTTCCCCCAGTGCCCGCAGTGAACCCAATGACCCCTGAGTGACCCCTGAGTGACCCCCAATGATCCCTCAGTGACTCTCCCAGTCCCCCCAGTATCCCCAGTGACCCCAATAACCCCTCAGTGACCCCTGAGTGACCCCTGAGTGACCACCCAGTATCTCCCAGTTCCCTCAGTGACCCCTAAATGACTCCTCAGTGACCCCTGAGTGACCACCCAGTATCTCCCAGTAACTCCCAGTATCTCCAGTGACCCCAATAACCCCTCAATGACCCCTGAGTGACCCCTGAGTGACCTTCCCAGTATCCCCGAGTAACTCCCAGTTTCCCCAGTTCCTACAGTGACCCCTCAATAGCCCCTCAGTGACCCCTCAGTGACCCTCCCAGTAACTCCCAGTTCTCCCAGTTCCCTCACTGACCCCTCAGTGACCACCAATGACCCCTGAGTGACCCCTGAGTGACCCTCCCAGTATCCCCAGTATCCCCAGTTCCCCCAGTGACCCGAATGACCGCAATGACTCCTGAGTGACCCCCAATGACTCTCCCAGTATCTCCAGTATCTCCCAGTATCTCCCAGTTCCCCCAGTGACCCCTCAATGACCCCTGAGTGACCCTCCCAGTATCTCCCAGTAACTCCCAGTGCCCCCAATGACCCCTGACTGACCCCAGTGACCACTGAGTGACCTCTCAGTGACCCCTAAATGACCCCTCAGTGACCCCTGAATGACCCCAATGACCCCTGAGTGACCCCTAAATGACCCCGCAGTGACCCCCAAATGACCCCTCAGTGACCACTGAATGACCCCAATGACCCCTGAGTGACCCGAGTGACCCTTAAATGACCCCTAAATGACCCCTCACTGACCCCAATGACCCCTCACTGACCCAAGTGATCCTCCCAGTATCTCCCAGTAACCCCCAGCACCCCCAGTGACCCCAATAACCCCTCAATGTCCCCTGAGTGACCCCCAATGACCCCTGAGTGACCCTCCCAGT
>NW_026625475.1:2588-3743 GCF_030028575.1 Malurus melanocephalus | reverse complement strand
CAAGATGGTTTTGGGTCAAATGGAGATTTTGGGTCAAGTCAAGAGTTTGGGTCAAACCAAAACTGTTTTGGAACAAGCCAAAAATCCGATGGGTCAAACCAAGAGTTTGGGTCAACCAAAGCCCTCCTTGAATCACTCCAAGATTTTGGGTCAAGTCAAGATGGTTTGGGGTCCAGCCAAGATTTCCTTGAATCACTCCAAGATTTTGGGTCAAACGAAGCCCTCGATGGGTCAAACCAAAACCACATTGGGTCAAGCCAAGGGTTTGGGTCAAGCCAAGATTTCCTTCAATCACCCCAAGATTTGGGTCAAATCAAGATGGTTTTGGGTCAAAAACTCAAGAGTTTGGGTCAAACCAAGCCCTCATTGGACCAAACCAAGCTCTTGATGGGTCAAGCCAAGGGTTTGGGTCAAGCTGAGATTTCCTTGAATCACCCCAAGAATTTGGGTCAAACCAAGATGGTTTTGGGTCAAGCCAAGCTCTTTATGGGTCAAAGCAAGATTTTGGGTCAGACCAAGACTTTTGGTCAAGCCAAGACCTCATTGGGTCAAGCAAAGCTCTCCTTCAATGAACCCAAGGTTTTGGGTCAAACCAAGATGGTTTTGGGTCAAACCAAGACTTTGGGTCCAACCAAGGCATGGATGGGTCAAATCAAGAGTTTGGGTCAAACCAAAACCTTGTTGGACCAAGCCAAGACCTCGATGGGTCAAATCAAGACTTTAAGTCAGGTCAAGACCTTGYTGGGTCAAACCAAGAGTTTGGGTTAAGCCAAGCATTTGGGTCACGCCAAGACCTCATTGGACAAAACCAAGACCTCTTTGGATCAAATCGAGACTTTCGGTCAAATCGAGAGTTTGAGTCAGATCAAAACTTCTTTGGGTCAACCAAAGCCCTCCTTGACTGACCCCAAGAGTTTGGGTGAAACCAAGATGGTTTTGGGCCAAGCCAAGATTTCCTTCAATCACCCCAAGATTTGGGTCAAATCAAGATGGTTTTGGGTCAAGCCGAGACCTCGATGGGTCAAACCAAGAGTTTGGGTCAAGCCAAGTTCTCCTCAAATCACCCCAAGATTTGAGGTCAAACCAAGATGATTTTGGGTCAAACCAAGACCTTTTTGGGTTAAGCCAAGACTTTAGGTCAAGACAAGGCCTTGT
>NW_026625475.1:0-1421 GCF_030028575.1 Malurus melanocephalus | reverse complement strand
CATCCCGGGATCCCCAAACCCCCGGGTCATAGCGCTCGGGGTGCGGGAACACGGCCGGACTGCGCCCCCTGGCGGACAGCGACACCTGGCACAGGGTCTGGGGGGAAAAATGGGGTGAGGGACTCCTAAAACTTCCCATAAACATCCAAAAATACCCTAAAATATCCTAAAAGTACCCTAAAACCAGCCCAAAATCACCACAAAAACACCACAGAAACATCACAAAAAAACACCACAGAAACATCACAAAAAAAACACGCCAAAACCACCTCAAAAATACCCTAAAACAGCCCAAAATCAGCCCAAACCCCCCGTGTCACAGCGCTCGGGGTGTGGGAACACGGCCGGACTGCGCCCCCTGGCGGACAGCGACACCTGGCACAGGGTCTGGGGGGAAAATGGGTTGAGGGACTCCTAAAACACCCCAAAAACATCCCAAAAATACCCAAAAATCACCACAAAAACACCACAGAAACACCACAAAAAAACATACCAAAACCACCTCAAAAATACCCTAAAACACCCCAAAATCACCTAAAAACACCACAAAAACACAAGCAAAACAACCTAAAAACATCAAAACAATACCCAAAAACCCAAAAATACCCCACAAAAATACCCTAAAACATCCCAAAATCACCACAAAACCACCACAAAAACACCCCAAAACACGCCAAAACCAGCCCAAAAATACCCTAAAACACAAAAAAACCCCATAAAAATATCCCAAAACAGCCAAAAATCACCCCAAACCCCCGTGTCACAGCGCTCGGGGTGCGGGAACACGGCCGGACTGCGCCCCCTGGCGGACAGCGACACCTGGCACAGGGTCTGGGGGGAAAAATGGGGTGAGAGATTCTAAAAATACCCTAAAAACACCTAGAAAACCCCATAAAGATACCCTGAAAACACCCCCAAAATACCCCAAAATCACCACAAAAAACACCACAGAAACACCACAAAAAAACACACCAAAAACACCTCAAAAATACCCAAAAACACCCCAAATCACCTCAAAAACACCACAAAACCACAAGAAAAAAATGCCTAAAAACATCCCAAAAATACCCTAAAACACAAAAAAACCTCACAAAAATAACCTAAAACACCAAAAAAAACCCCTGAAAAAATACCCTAAAACAGCCCAAAATCAGCCCAAACCCCCCGGTCACAGCGCTCGGGTGCGGGAACACGGCCGGACTGCGCCCCCTGGGGGACAGCGACACCTGGCACAGGGTCTGGTGGGAAAAATGGGGTGAGGGACTCCTAAAACACCCCAAAAACATCCCAAAAATACCCAAAAATTACCACAAAACACCACAGAAACACCACAAAAAAAACATACCAAAACCACCCCAAAAATACCCTAAAAACATCCCAAAAATATCTCCTAAAACACCCTAAAAACATCCCCAAAAACA
>NW_026625474.1:9827-11917 GCF_030028575.1 Malurus melanocephalus | reverse complement strand
CGATAAATATATCTTTCTAAATCACAATCCTTTCACTGGTGTACTCCTGATCACATGTATTTTATTTGTTTTGCCTGGTGCYGACACTGAGCATGTGGTGGGCTTGTTGCTTTGTTACCTGTATTGTTTTGATTTGTGTTGATGTTCATACTAAGAGAAATGCACATTACTAAAAAACAAAAAGGGGACTATGGCCCCTCAAGAAAAATAAGATAATGCAGTATTTACACTACATTCTTCAAAAGTACAGTAATTTGGATAGAAAGCACCAGCTATTACAACCTGCAAAATGAAATGTCGTTTGCAAACATATTCCTGGTTCACAGCAGACGGTTGAACTTTAACACGCGCGTTAAATGCTCCGACTCTCTTCTTCAATTTGTGAAATAACTCTACCACCTCTTTGATCTTGCTTATTTGAACACAATTCAGTCGACCCCACTCGGCTCTTCCTTGGGATCTCCTGGCTTTCCTTTGCATTTGTGGGCCTGCCATGCCCTGAAGGCATTCACAGTTGCAGTACAGTCACTCTTACTATTCCCAGCAGGGTCTCAGGCTTTGGTGATTGGTTTCCTTGTCGCAAGGCAAGGTTCTGGTTGGGCAAAAGTCTATCACGTGCTTGACATCGGGAGCTGTCGCAGAGCTCTCTGCTATGTCAGTAGCTAGGGTGACTTTTCTGTAGCCAGGAATTGTAGCCAAAAATACTTTATTTGTTTCTCTGGCGTCGCACCTGCTTGGGGCGGGTGCACTTGCCACCTTTTGTCTTGTCTGAGAGGCATGAGTACATGTGTCTTATTTCACCTACACCTGGTAGAAACATGGGCACGCTACCACATTCCAATGCACCACTCAAGCTCTTTCTCTCCCTATTGCTCTTCTTTTTGAGTAGTATTCTTCAGTTGCAGGGGGTCTGCTTTTCACCTTGGGTGCACAGACTGGATTCGGACCATTGTGAGCTGGAGGTGCAAAGTAATCAGCTGGTTCTTTGGAGCTGATGGAGGTAGACATCGGCATTGTCTTTGCAGACTGTGAATGTGTACGTAACCGTTTGTGGGTCAGCAAGAACAGGAGGATAGTCCTCACAGGGTGAGGGTATGCCGCGAGTGAGAAAGACAGCAGAGTTAAGTGGGGTCTGCTTAAGTCCATTAAGCCGGATCTCCAGAATAAATCTAACAAAAACTGTGAGTTTCTGTTCACAGGACCACTTCTTTGGGCACCCTTGTAACCCCTACACCCCAGTGGCAGAGGAGAGCGACAAACGGGCAAGCCCCCAGTCAATACCCAAAGGCTCAGCACAGGCAAGACCCAATCGGCAGCGGGACAGCCCCCGTGGGGGAGGGCTGCGATGTTTTCATGTAATTTTATTTTTGGGGTTGGTAGAGCACCAACAGCTGCTTTAAAAATGTTCTTACTCAGGGTTATCTGGAGTTATCCCCAGTTATCCCTAATTATCCCAAGTTACGCCCCAAATACCACCTAGTTACCATGTATTCACTGTGCCTTATGTTTGTTGTTGCAAAATTATAATATGTTTTTAATTGGTTTTATGGAGTTTATCAAGTTTTATAGAGTTTTATACATTTTACAAGTTTTATATATTCTAGCTTATTTAATTATGCATAGGGAGGGGGGAGATGTGACAGTCAGGGCTTATCGTGCGGAAGATCACACGATGTACACGCAGATAGGACCCCTCTCCCTATAGCCAATTATGTTTAATATACTGTTACTAGGCGGAAGTGACGCCACAAATCTCACACTATATAAGAGCATGTCATGAACCAATAAACGCCATTTGACATCCATCATATTGATGCAAGTGTTCAATGGTCCGAGTGGTCAAAGGGTGACTGTCGTGCCGTGCCGCGAACCAGGTCATCACACCGTTAGAAGCTTGCCCAATGGCAACAATCATGCTCTCAAAGTATTCAGATACCCCGTGAAGCCCCGTTAAGTGTAATATTGAAACATTGGCGGGTTCTAACTGGGAAGAGGACAGCTCTGAATATGGGGGAGTTAGTAAGACTCTGCACATGTGTTTGGCCAGTTTTAGGTTTTAGAACCGGAAGGAGATGGCCACAGTTTGGGAG
>NW_026625474.1:6201-8754 GCF_030028575.1 Malurus melanocephalus | reverse complement strand
CACAAATCCCCTGGCAGAATACAGCTTCTTCTAAGCATCCACTTGCTTCAGACATGCGGTGGGGGCACCTCTTCCCTCCCCACTGAACACAATTTCTTCTTAGCAGCAACTCACTTCAGACGTGAGGGGGGGGCCAGGCCTCTTCCCCCCTTTTTGGCTTCTGATCAGTTCAGTCCAGTCCTCAAAGGCCAGGATTTTTTTATCTCGAGTGCTGGGCCTCACTTTTCTATACAGGTCTCCCACTGAAGAAATAGTCCTTTCGAGAACAGCTTGTTTTCTCCATATTTGAGCACCACAGCAACAGCACAACAGTTCCTATCTTCTCCTTACTGTGATCTTGGGTCTCCATTTTTCTTCTTACATTTCCTCACCCTCCTGCTCTGTTTTTCCCCATGTACATGACGCTAAAACTAAATACTAACATGATGCTAAAATTAAATATTAACAACCTAAAATCTACATGGCGGCCACTCTCTATCTTGTTTTGAATTCTTCTTAAGTACAAGACCATACGTCATCACAGAGGTGTAACTAGCCTGTGCAATTGGCCCAGGTCTGAAGGGCAGCCTGTCCAACAACCTCAGAGCCACAATGGATTGGCCCTAAAACACAGGGGGTAGGGCTCCTTTTGCTGGAGATGATGGAGAAATCTTCCAGAACTTCCTCACAGGAGCCATCTTTGTGGCTTCTTGGTCCCATCCCCCCACCACCAAAAATCAGACCGAGTAAAACCAGGACACCCGTGCTCCTGCATGGGCTGCAGGGGCACAGCTGCCTCAGCATGGTCCCACTTCAAGCTGCAGAGCAATCCCGGCTCCGGTGCCTGGAGCAGATCCTGCCTCTCCTTCTCCACTGCCCTCGATGTGTGCAGAGCTGTTCTCCTCACATGTTCTCACCCTGCTCTTCTCTGATCACAATTAAAGCTGCACCAAAAGTTTTGTTTTGATTTCTCCTTCAATCTGTTACCCAGAGGCGTTGCACCATCTCTGAGTGGCCCAGCCTTGGCCAGTGGCACGTCCATCTTTGGAGCCACTGGGGATTGGCTCTGCCAGACATGGTGGAAGCTTCCAGCAGCTTCTGACAGAAGGAACCTCTGTAGCCCCCCCACTACCAAGAACCCAGGCCATGGTACCAAGGGGCTTTGATGGCACCGGGGGGCTGCGGGGATCCAGGCGGCAAAGGTGACATTATGGGGGCTCATGGAACCAATGAGAGCACTGTGACACTGCAAGGCTTTGTGGAACCAAGGGTCAATGTGACACTCTGTGGCCTCATGGACTGAGGAGACCATTGTGATGCTACAGAASCCAATGGAATTGTTGGAAATTATACAACTTTTAAATTTTTTAATGTAAGTTACTCAGGGGTCTGTTCCACTTTGCCCAGGGGGACAGGAATTGAAGTTTCTCTTCAAAAGGCTCTGTTCACACCGATAGGGTGAGGCCTGATGAGCTTAATGTCTACAGACTGAGAGTAGCCAAAAGATGGACAGGAGATAAATGAAAAGTAATGAACATCACCCATGGTGCAGCTGCAGAGACCTGGTCTGGGAAAAGATTGAAAGGAGAATCAGAGAATGAGGATCTAATTGACATCAAAGGTGAAGGGATCAATAACCAATAGGAAATTGAATACTAAAAATTGTGTAATTTAAGACCAAGGAATATGATTTTCCTTGGGTTTTGTCTATATAAATATGTGAGAAGTCCAGTAAAGAGCGATGTGTGGTGGAACAATTTTCACTGCACAATCCAGGCATGTGTGGATGGATTGATTTCTATTGCCCATGCTGGCCAGAACAACATCCTGGCCAGAATAAAGTAATGCCTAAATTCACTAACACTGACAACATGTTGGAGAGTTTCAGTTTTTCATGCAGTTTTGGTGACAATCTCACTGAGGTCCATCACCAACACAGGCTCCTCATGGTTTCCTTCGAGGACAGAATTGGAGGCCATGATTGCACAAAAAAAATCTCAGAGACTCAGTATCAAAAGGAAAAATCAAAACCACCTTAAAAAACTCTGAGTGTCTCAAAGAATTAATGAACCACAGTGAGTGTCAGAACAAAGGCTCTCAAGGTACTCATTAGAGCAGATACTTGGGGACCATGATTGCACAAAAACCTCTCAGAAAGCCAGTGTGAAAAAAGAAATATTTTAATAAACTCAGTGTACCTCGGAGCATTAATGAGCCCCACTGAGTGTTGTTACTGACAGAGAATCTCAAGGGACTCCTGATGCAGGGACATTAGAAGTTAAAGGGTAACTTGTTAGAAACTGCATGCTAGACAGTGTATATTGCTTACTTAACATTGATTATGTTTGTCAAAGCAGAATGAGAAGTAAAAGATTATTGACAAAAGCAGGGACTGTGACCCAGCCTGTATTCGTGGAACTCCTGCTCTGGTCAAAACCAGAGTTGTTGTTTTGGACTTGGGCCAGGCACCCAGAGAGCATGCGCAAGAGAGAAAGGTGAAAAGTTCAAGACAAGAGGATGAGTATTTTGCTTCCTCCTGGACCCCCGGAGCCCACTACCAAATAACACCGCGCA
>NW_026625474.1:2072-4007 GCF_030028575.1 Malurus melanocephalus | reverse complement strand
CTGTTTATTTTTGTCTTTTTCATTTCAGCAGAGTATTTCATCCTGACCGTCATGTGCTATGACCGCTACGTGTCCATCTGCAAACCCCTGCACTACGGGACCCTCCTGGGCAGCAGAGCTTGTGCCCACATGGCAGCAGCTGCCTGGGCTGCTGGGTTTCTCAATGCTCTGCTGCAAACAGCCAATACATTTTCCCTGCCCCTGTGTCAGGGCAATTCCCTGGGCCAGTTCTTCTGTGAAGTACCCCACATCCTCAAGCTCTCCTGTCCACACTCCAAACTTAGGGAATTTGGGCTCCTTGCTGTTAGTGCCTGTTTAGGATTTGGCTGTTTTGTGTTCATAGTTTTCTCCTATGTGCAGATCTTCAGGGTTGTGCTGAGGATCCCCTCTGAGCAGGGACGGCACAAAGCCTTTTCCACGTGCCTCCCTCACCTGGCCGTGGTCTCTCTGTTTGTCAGCACTGGCACATTTGCCTACGTGAAGCCCCCATCTATCTCCTCACCATCTCTGGACCTAGTGATATCAGTTGTTTACTCTGTGGTTCCTCCAGCCCTGAACCCTCTCATCTACAGCCTGAGGAACAAGGAACTCATGGAATGCATGTGGAAAGTAGTGACTGGATTTCTGACGCAATAAACTGACTCTTTTCTTCTGCAAAACCTTCTGATTGTAGCTTATGCCAATCTCAAACATTTTGTCCTTTTTTCCATTTTTGCATTTTCTTAATATTTTCCTGCTGTTGTGATGTTTTCCACAAATGAATTTCATTACTCACAGTAGTTCTACATAATTATCTGCCATTATTCAGTATCTCAATGACTTTCAAAAGCCTTGTTCCCTGTTTGTCTGAATAAAATTATGGTTTTTTTGCAGAGGTGGAAGGAAGTGCACAGCATTTCCAGCATATAATTCCCAGCACAGCAGCACGGCCAGGGACAATGGCCCTGGCTCTTCTCCATCTGCTCTTCCCAACTCCAACCTCTCCTTCCCAGCTCCTCTGTGCGCGCAAGGCCAGAGTGCTCTGGCAGCTTGGTCCCTGTCCTGCAGCGTGTCCGTGCAGTGATCACAGGCAGGGACAGGCCCTGGGCACAGCTGGGACACAGCTGGGCTCCCCCACAGCAGCTCCAGCAGCAAAGGGCATCTCCTGAGGGCACTGCAGGAGGGCTCTGCTCTCCCTCCAAAGTCACCCTCAGGAACAAGCCCAAGGAACAGACTCGGAGGAGGCTCCTCTTGTTCTTTGTTCTCCCAGGGCTCAGTGGAATGAGAATGGGGCCCACTGTGGCCTTCAGGGGTTCAGGGCTGGGTCAGGTTTTGCTTCTTGCTGGCCAGTGATGGTCAGATGGTGAATGGTCTGTGATGACCACTCCTGGGGCTCTACAGCTCGTGCCAGGGCTGATGGCAGGTGGATGTTTGTCTGGAGGGCCTTGGGAGCTGCCAGGAGAACAAAGGGGACCTGCAGGGACAGCGTGTGCCAGGGAGCAGCAGAGTGGAGCTGACTGGGCACAGGCCTGTCCAGGGTGGGATCACCCAGAGATAAAGGACTGAACATCTGCTGTGACCATGAGAGCTCTGCAGCCCCAGAGACACCTCAGGGACAGGGAAAGGAGTGGGCAGTGACTCCTCTGACCCTCAGGAAACTTGCCCAGGAGGATGCAGGGCAGCCCCAAGGCCATGTGGCAGCCCTGGAACAAGGCAGGCAGCTCTGAGCCCCCTGCATGGCCCCAGCAGAGCTCGTGTGGGAGGGGGTCAGTGCAGGGAGCAGCATCAGCTGCCTCTGTGCCCAGCCTGAGCAGCAGAGCCCAGCAGAGGCAGCCCATGGCCCTGGGCAGAACAGCCCCCATGCTCTGCAGAGCTGCACCCCCAGCTCTGTGGGGCTGTGGGGAGCAGGGCAGGGGCTGCAGCAATGGCTGCTCAGGCCAGCACAGCCGTGTGCCC
>NW_026625474.1:0-1257 GCF_030028575.1 Malurus melanocephalus | reverse complement strand
TGGACGTTCCCAGCTGGCCCAAAGGTGCATTAATCCCCTGGGTTCTGCACTCTTTGGTGTGGGGAGACCCTCAGCACCCAGACCATGGGATGGAGGGGAGCAATGAGATCCTTGGGACCCAGGAAAGGTGATCTGTTTGTATCTAACCCCTGTCACTCTCTCCCTGTCCCCCACCACCCACACACACTTCTTTTTCTGTTTATTTTTTTTTTCTCTTCCTTTGTTTCATTATTAAGTTAAATATATAAATTTTTTGTCACCACCATCTAACCTCATTTGGTTTTAATCACATTTTTTGGATATATTTTGAACCTTTCGAGGTTCAATCCATTTTATTCTCAGAGAATTCGTTTCCTCTGTTCTTCTGTGTTTAAACCACTTTGTAACAGGCCTGCTGACATCCTCAGCAACTTGGAGGTTGCTGCTGAATTTAACTGCCCCAGAGCCTTTTTCAGCCTTTAGCTCTTCAATTCAGGAATTCAGTGACAAAGGCTCATTACCTTTTCAAAACATCTGAACAAGACAAATCCCTGGGGATCATTTAAGTCTTTAATTCTTTTGTGGTTAATTAGACCAATTCCTGAAGTGTTTTCACAGTGTATCTATTATATTTAAAACCAATGGAGAAAGATGAGATTTTTTTTTGCCTTTTTTTTTCTTGCTGATAGATTGATATCAGCAATCTCCAATTGATATTGGTCCCCAGCACTTACTAATGCAGTCTGAATGGATATGAAAATCAAGACCCTTCATGGCTGAAAATCAATGAAACTCTGTCCCTACCCCCACCCCAGCATTTCCCTCACCCAACCCCTGGCACTCAGAGCAGCCTTGTGCAAATCTGAGCTTCCTCCACTCCAGGCTGCAGCTGTTGAGGAAAATCCACCTGAATTCTGTGCAAACAGCAACCCAGATGGTGCGAAGAGCAAGGCCAGTGGGTGGGTGTGCATGCACCCAGCCATGGGCTGCCTGCTGTGTGGGCAGAAGGGTTTGGACAGCAGTACATCTTCAGTGTCCCAGGCTGGAAGAATATTTCAGATATACACGAAATAAAAATATTTCTCCAAATGTATCAAAATACATCAAATAATACATATTAACTCACTATATATTTAATATGTCATCTACAATAGAAGATATTCTTTATTTTCCTAGATAATAAATGGAATATATAAAATGTATATTGGAGCATTTTCCGAGCCACTGCCTGTGAGGCTTCTAGACCATCTCCCAGTGTTATTACATATTTGTCTCCCA
>NW_026625473.1:11722-12694 GCF_030028575.1 Malurus melanocephalus | reverse complement strand
GAGTGTTGGAAGGGACCGTTGGAAAGAGTGAAATTGGGGTGTCCCCTCTGCTCYAAAGCTCTCCAGGGATTTTTAATTTTTTTTGGTTGTTTTCTAGAAGTTTTATTCTCTGTCTGAGTTTGATATTTTAATTTTACTCTCCATGGCGGTTCCATTTTTTAGCTTTATTCTATAGGAATTTGGATTTTTTAGCTTTATTCTCTATAGGAGTTCGATTTTTTAACTTCATTCTCTCTGATTTTTTAGTTTTATTCTATAGGAATTTGATTTTTTTAACTTTATTCTCTATATAATTTTTGAGTTTTATCCTATAGGAGTTTGATATTTTATGAGTTTTATTGTATAGGAGTTTGATTTCTTATAAGTTTTATTCTCTATGAGTTTGATTTTCTAGCTTTATTCTATAAGAATTTGCATTTTTTAGGTTTATTCTATAGAAATTTGATTTTTTAGTTTTATAAGAATTCTATTTTTAGCTTTATAAGAATTTGATTTTTTCAGCTTTATTCTATATTAATTTGATTTTTTAGCTTTATTCTCTTCAGAATCCAATTTGCTCCTTTTAATCCCTACAAATTCGATTTTCCACCTTGATTTTCCCGGAGTTTGTTTTTCCCTGGCACTTTTATTTTGAAATTTCAATTAAAATAAAATTTATTTTTTAATTTCCCCCTTAGGACTTTAACCTGCAACTTCAACCTCCCAAAACCTTTTTTAATCCCATTGACTTTCCCACCCGTTTTTTTTTCTTTTTTTTTTTAACACCAATTAAACCGATGACGGTTTTAAGGTCACCTTTCTGGGTTTTATTTGATTTTTATTTGGGTTTTATTTGAGTTTTATTTCATTTAATCAGGCTGATATCTCTTTATATAATGGGGGTGACATCTGTATTTTCATCATTTGGCTCACGAGGTGCTTCCTTCATTTCAGGGCTTATTGTGCTRTCAGGGAATTAAATTTGGTGATTTT
>NW_026625473.1:9673-10639 GCF_030028575.1 Malurus melanocephalus | reverse complement strand
AATAAATGGATAGATGGATAAATGGATTAATTAATGGATCAATAAATGGATGGATGGATAAACAGATTAATTAATGGATCAATAAATGGATGAATGGATAAATAAACAGATCAATAAATGGATGGATGGATGGATCGATAAACAGATCAATAAACGGATAAATAAATGGATGGATGGATTAATAAACGGATCAATAAATGGATGGATGGATTAATAAATGGATCAATAAATGGATGGATGGATTAATAAATGGATCAATAAATGGATGGATGGATAAACGGATTAATCCATCAGTAGGATCTTAAAATGCTCAAATTGTTTAAAAATTAAAATTTGAAAATTAAAACAGATAAAAACCATTTCTGAAATCCTGAAATTGGCATAGTTCATACATTTATGCAGATATTTAATGCAGGAGCTACAGTGGTGCTGAAATTCTTCCTTTTTCTCCCATTTCTTTTTTCCATTTTATTTTAACTCGTTGTTTCCCAGCATTTTGTGCAGTATTTTCTCCTATTTAAATGTAATAAAAGCAAATAATTTTAATTTTTAAATCCTCACAGTGATTAATTCAAAATTTATCCGATATCAGGAATATTGGGATAGTCTCAGACCAGAACAGTTTCCAAAATTTGGGGTTGTTTTTACCCCAAAAATGCTGATTAAATGATAAAAATGAATATTTTTATCAGGGTTCTTCCCATAAATCCTGGAAATATCTGGATTTGTGGGTGGTTTTATTATCATGCAAATTAATGTGTCACTCACTGAATTCCAGAAGTTTTTTTGCCTGAAATTCTTCCTGAAAATGCGATTTCGTGATTTTTTTCCATGGCAGAATTTCTTGGGGATTTTCCCATGCTCAGGTTGCTGAAATTAAAATGCAGCTAAGCTGAGATTTCCTTGGGAAATGCGGAATTAAAATAGAAATATTCCAGGTTTTTCTTGGCAAGTGTGGAATTAAAA
>NW_026625473.1:7221-8638 GCF_030028575.1 Malurus melanocephalus | reverse complement strand
ACGAATAGACCCTGAATCCACCCTAAATCAACCCTGAATCCATCCCAAATCCACCCCRAATTGGCCCCAAATCCATCCCAAATCCRCCCTGAATCCATTCCAAATCAACCCTGAATCCACCCCATATCCACCCCGAATCCACCCTGAATTGATCCCAAATCAACCCCAAATCCACCCCAAATCCACTCTGAATCCATCCCAAATTAACCCTGAATTGGCCCCAAATCCACCCCAAATCAGCTCTGAATCCACCCCGAATCAACCCTGAATCCATCCCAAATCCATCCCCGATTGACCCTGATTCCACCCCAAATCCATCCCAATTCCATCTCCAATTGGCCCTGAATCCATCCCAAATCCACCCTAAATCCATCCCAAATCCACCCCAAACGGACCTGGAATTGACCCCAAATCCACGCCAAATCCATCCCAAATCAACCCTGAATCCACTCCAAATCCACCCCAAATCCATCCCAAATCTACCTCCTACTTCATTTATCCCAAATAATCATTAATAATTTCCATTTTTAATTATTTTTTCTCAAAACTGAGGATTTTTTTCTCTTTTTTATTGATTCCAGAGGAATGACATTGCCATGGCCATCACCAAATTCGATCAGTTCGATTTCCTCATCGATATCGTCCCCAGGGATGAGCTGAAGCCTCCAAAAAGGCAGGTGAGACACAAAAATCCCAAAATTCTTCAGTAAATAATAATTTTTTTTTAAATTAATATCTTTTTAAAAAATTATTGGAGGTAATAAATTCAAATTAAATTGCAAATTATTGGTTTTGGATGGAAAATCAACCTTTGGGGTGGTTCTGATCGCAAATGGTTTTCTTAAATTTTTTTCTTTAAGGTATTTTGAATTCTTCAAGAAATAATTTTTTAAATATATAATTTTTTAAATTTATTAAAGGTTATTAAAATTTTAATTATTGGTTTGGATGAAAATGGAGCTTGAGGTCAGTTGGAAAATCAACTGTTAGAATGGTTCTGATCCCAGATGGTTTTCTTAAATTCTTCAGTTTCAGGCTTTTTCAAATTTTTCAATTTCAGGAGTTTTTAATTTTTAGAGAAATAATAAAAATCATCAGGAATAGATAAAAATAAAATTAAAAATTATTAGATTTGGATGGAAATAGCTCCACACAAGTTTGACCAACAAACCAAACTCCTCAACGGCTCTGACCCCAAACGGTACCATTTAAACATTTTAACTTTTAAAAAACCCCATTTTTTTCTGAATTTTTTTWACTTTTTGATGAAAAATCCCTGTTCTGCGTCCTTTGGGGCAGTCAGTGCCTCTGTAAACATCCTTGACTGGAAGCTGGAAGGTTCTGGAAGGAGCTTTCAGTCGGATGTTTACAGCGGCAGGCTGCTGCTTTCGGCTTTTCCTTCTGAATTTCCCTGGAT
>NW_026625473.1:0-6771 GCF_030028575.1 Malurus melanocephalus | reverse complement strand
GAATGGTTCTGATCCCAGATGGTTTTCTTAAATTCTTCAGTTTCAGGTTTTTTTAATTTTTCAATTTCAGAGTTTTTTAATTCTTAAAGAAATAATAAAAATCATCAATAATTAATAAAAATAAAATTAAAACCCATTGGATTTGGGTGGAAATAGCTCCACACAAGTTTGACCAACAAACCAAACTCCTCAATGGCTCTAACCCCAAACGGTACCAGCGGGAAACCTTTTAACTTTTAAAAAACCCCATTTTTTTCTGAATTTTTTTTACTTTTTGATGAAAAATCCCCATTCTGCGTCCTTTGGGGCAGTCAGTGCCTCTGTAAACATCCTTGACTGGAAGCTGGAAGGTTCTGGAAGGAGCTTTCAGTCGGATGTTTACAGCGGCAGGCTGCTGCTTTCGGCTTTTCCTTCTGAATTTCCCTGGATTCAAAAGAAAAAATCTGGATTCCCATCAAGGCCCTGGTTGGATAATTCTGCTCCCGGAATGGTCAGCAATCAAAAAAAGAAGAATTGAAAACAATATATTTTAAAAAAATGGTTGTGACAGCTCCTTGCTGAAGGTTTGCGGCGTGGAAAAATCCGGGTCGTGCCAAAAAACGGGAATTTGGGACCCTTTCAGCACGGAATTTCATCTTTCATGTGGATTTTTTGTTGCTTTTTTGTCTCCAAATCCTGGAAAATGTGGAAAATTCTGTCTTSTCCAAGTGCAGAGAGYGAATTTTGGGGATTTTGTGCCTGGAATTGTCCTCGTGGTGCTCCCGGAGCAGCAACTGAAGGGAAAATTCAGAGCTCAGCTTTGGGATGGCTCCGTGGGATCCAAGCTCATCCTTATTCCCAGAATATCCTGAAATCCAAGGAAAAAAAAACCCTTTTTCATATCCCAAAATATCCAGGAAAATCCCTAAAACATAAATATTGGCAGGAATCCTCACGGTTTCGCCCAAACTCGTTAATTTGGTGTTAATTAAAAGGCAAAACTGCCTCCACAGTCGCTCTTCTTAATGGGGGAAGGCAAATTTGAAGTTTTTTTTCCAGCTGGAATAATTGGAATTTCCATTGGAGTTTCCATTGGAATCATTGAATTTCCATCTGGAATCATAAGAATTTCCATAGGAATTTCCATTGGAATTTCCATAGGAATTCCCATTGGAATCGTGGGAATTTCCATTTGAAATATTGGAGTTTCCATCTGGAATCATTGGAATTTCCATTGGAATAGTGGGATTTTCTGCTGGGAAATCTGATATTTTCTCCTTCCTAAAAAAACAACTTCTGAGCAAACAAAACTTGTCACTCGATACTCACCCAACCCTCACCCACCGYTCTCCTCAAACACAAATTTTCCTTTTCCCACCCAGCTGGATCGACTGAAAAGTGGAATCCGTGAGAAAAATCCCAAAAAAAAAAACCCCAAAAAAGCCTGGAATGACGGAAAAGTGCCATGTTGTAGCACGTGTAAACATCCTACACTCTCAGCTGTGAACTCGAGCTGGCTGGGAGAGGATTGTTTACGCCTTCTGCCATGGATTGAACGTCCTGGAACCACCTCGAGGAGCTCGGGAACCTCTGGAAATTTGGGGATTTCATCGGTCAGGAGGGGATTTTTGTTGCTGAGATNCCTCGAGGAGCTCGGGAACCTCTGGAAATTTGGGGATTTCATCGGTCAGGAGGGGATTTTTGTTGCTGAGATGGAAAAAAGCAGTGCTGGTGGTGGAATGGAGGGAGAGCGAATTTCGATTCCACATCTCCATGTCCCTTAACCTCTGAAAATTCTGGAATTTTGTTGGTCAGGAAGGAATTTTTGTTGCTGAGATGGAAAAAAGCAGCGCTGCTGGTGGCAAGGAGCTCAGGAATTCCAATCCCACCTCGCCACGTCCCTTAATCTCCAAAAATTTTGGGATTTTGTTGATCAAGAGGGGTTTTTTGTGCTGAGATGCGGGAAAGTGGCGGTGCTGGTGGCAGGGAGCTCAGGAATTCTGATTCCACCTTGCTGTGTCCCTTAACCTCCAAAAATTTTGGGATTTCGTTGATCAGGAGGGGATTTTTTGCTGCTGAGATGGAAAAAAGCAGCACTGCTGGTGGCAGGGAGCTCAGGAATTCTTATTCCACCTCGCCAGGTCCCTTAACCTCCAAAAATTTTGGGATTTTGTTGATCAAGAGGGGTTTTTTGTGCTGAGATGCGGGAAAGTGGCGGTGCTGGTGGCCGGGAGCTCAAGAATTCATATCACACCTCACTGTGTCCCTTAACCTCCAAAAATGTTGGGATTTCGTTGTTCAGGAGGGGATTTTTGTTGCCGAGATGGAAAAAAGTGTCAGTGCCAGTGCTTCCCAGTGCTGAGATTTGGGGATTGATAACGGGGTTGGGATGGATGATCGCGGGCACAGCAGCGAGCGCCGGATCTGTGGAGTTTGATATTGGGGGTTTGGCATCGGAGATGCGTGGAGGGGTGGGAATGTGGCTCAGGAGAGGGATGAGGAGGCTCCATCGGTTTTCCTGTGGTATTTAAAATTCTCGGTACCTTTGCAATTCCTGGGGCATTTGTAATTCCCAGGGCATTCACAATTCCCGGAGCATTTGCAATTCCTGCTGCATTCACAGTTCCTGGGGTGTTTGCAATTCCTGATGTATTTGCAGTTCTCAGAGCATTTTCAATTCCCAGTGTGTTTGCAATTCCTGGTCAGTCCATTTGCAATTCCTGATATATTTACAATTCCTGCTGCATTTGGAATTCCTGCTGCATTTACAATTGCAATTGCTGGGTATTTGCAATTCTTATGCATTTACAATTCCCAGAGTATTTACAATTCCTGGGCATTTGCAATTCCTGCTGCATTTACAGTTCCCGGGATGTTTCCAATTCACAGTGTGTTGCAATTGCTGGGGTGTTTACAGTTCCTGCTGATTTGCAATTCTTGGAATGTTTGCAATTCCCAAGGCATTTGCAATTCCTGCTGCATTTACAATTCCTGGGGTGTTTCCAACTCCCAGAGTGTTTGCAATTCCCAGAGCATTTGCAATTCCTGCTGCATTTACAATTCCTGGGATGTTTCCAATTCCCAGATTGTTTGCAATTCCCAGAGCATTTACAATTCCTGATGCATTCGCAATTCCTGCTGCATTTACAATTCCTGGAACATTTACAATTCCCAAGGCATTTGCAATTTCTGCTGCATTTGCAATTCCTGCTGCATCTGCAGTTACAATTGCTGGTGCATTTACAGTTCATGCTGCATTTACAATTCCTGCTGCATTTATAATTCCTGGTACATTTACAATTCTCAGGGCATTTACAATTTTTTCTGTGCTGGAATTCACAGATGAGGAAATTCAGTGGCTTTCATCTCTGGTGATTTTATCCCTTCTCTTCCTCCTCCTCCTCCTCCTCCTCCTCATCCTCTTGGTAGCGACTCCACCTCGGTGACGACTCCACCCTTACCCACATTTTATTGGGAGCTCTCCCAATTTCCCTGGCGCTGAATAAATTCTCATTTCTCAATTAAACTCTTCCAAGGATGACATTAAATCTCCTTTCCCACGGGATGTGTTTGGGGACGATATTCTGCAATGGGGTGGGTCCGGGCTGCGTTCCCATCCCAATTCCCGGCGTTTTCCCGGTGTTTTCCGGCAGGAGGAGGTGCGCCAGGCCGTCACCCCGGCCGAGCCCGTGCAGTATTATTTCACCCTGGCGCAGCAGCCGGCAGCCGTGCAGGTGCAGGGCCAGCAGCAGGGCCAGCAGACCACCACGGCCACCACCACCATCCAACCGGGCCAGATCATCATCGCCCAGCCCCAGCAGGGCCAGGTCAGAGCGGGGCACAGGGAAAGCTCCACTCGGGGTGGAGTGCTCGGGGAAATCGGTGACGGTGTGGGAATGGTGGGGTGGGATCCATGGGATGGGATGGGATGGGATGGGATGGGATCCGTGGGATGGGATCCGTGGGATGGGATGGGATCCATGGGATGGGATGGGATGGGATGGGATTAATTGAGTTGGGTTAATATGGGATGGATAGGATGGGCTGAGTTGGATTGAGTTGAGTTGATTTGGGATGGGATGAGTTGAGTTTGGTTGATGTGGATGGAGTTGGGATGAGCTGAGATGGGTTGAATTGGGTTGGGATGGATTGAGATGGATTAAAGTTGGGTTAAGGTTAGGTTTGGGTTGTGATGCGGTGGGATGGGCTCGGTTGAGTTGCATTGGGATCCATGGGATGGGATGGGATGGGATCCATGGCATGGATTACATTGAGAAGAGCTGAAAGCTCATCCCATTCCACGATCAGGGCCTTCCACCACCCCAGCGTGCCCCAGCCCTGTCTTCCCTCACCTTGGCCACTTCCTTGGGCCATCCCCATCTTTCCTGGCCCAAACGTCATTCCTGCCCTATTCCTGCCTTTTGCAGCCCATCCCCAGATCCTCATCCCTTCTTTTTCCCAGACTACCCCTCAATCCCCATCCCCATTATTTTTTCTTCCCCAAATCCTCACCCCCATTATTTTTTTCCCCCCAAATCCTCATACTCATTATTTTTTTCCCCAAATCCTCACCCCCATTATTTTTTGTCCCCAGACCACCCCCGTGACCATGCAGGTGGGTGAGGGCCAGCAGGTCCAGATCGTCCAGGCCCAGCCCCAGGGCCAGGGCCAGCAGGCTCAGAGCGGCAGCGGCCAAACCATGCAAGTGATGCAGCAAATCATYACCAACACCGGCGAAATCCAGCAAATCCCGGTAAGAAAACRGGGAAAAARAMCCCAAAAATTCCCCCCTGAGCAAATTGAGAGCRTGAGGCAGTTTCTGTCAATTTTTGGAAAGGGTAAAGGGAGTTTGCATGGAGTTTGGATGGAGTTTGGGTGGCGTTTCCTGCGACGCGATTTCATTTCCCCCCAAAAAGAAACTTCACCCCTTCAGTGCAAAATCATTCCCCACCCCAAATGTTCCCCCTGAGCGAAATATTTGGGATTAGGAATGGGAAATGAAATATTTCCTGGCTGAATTTCAGTTCTTCTCGGCATCGTGGGTTGAAGGAAAGAGAATTAATCCAGTTTTTTTACCTTTTCTTGGTCGTGCCTCTGCATTTGGAAGTCGTGGCCTGGCAGGGAAAGGACTATAATAATTAATAAACTTTAATTAAGGAATAAATCTTTATTAATAAACTATAAATAAAGRGAATTAATAAACTGAAAAAAAATAAAGGAAATATTTCTTCAAAATGTTTGGAGCTGGATGGAGGAACAGCTTTGCAGAAGCAGGAGACACCAGTCAGCCTGGAAAATGGAATTTTGGCTGCCTGGAATAACCAAAACTTCCTGAAATGGGGTCAAAAAATCACATTTCACCTCTTCGCCGTGCAATAAAATCACAAAAAAAACCTAAAGCTTTTGGAAAATCTCACACCTGCTAAAGAAAAAAAAGTGAAAAACCACCCAGCTTTGTGTGGTCACCCAAAGGTCACCCAAAGGTGCCAGACCCGCGGGGATTTCCCAGCTCTTTCTGTCTCTGGAGCCTTCAGCTGACTCTGCTGCCTTGGGGTGTTGGTCAGAAAGGAAGAAATTGCCAAATTGGCTGGTTTACTACAAAAAAACCTTTTTTCTTCTCTGCATTTTCCCTTCCGTTTCTTTTGTTCTTCATTTATTTTCTTCTTTTCCATTTCTTTTTTTCCTCTTTTCTTTTTCTTCATTTCCATTTCTTGTTTTCATTTTTCTTTTCCATTTTTTCCTGTTCTTTCCCATTCCTTTTCTTCTTCTCTTCCATTTATTTTCTTCTTCTTTTCCATTTCTTTTTCCTCCTTTTCATTTTCTTTTCTCTTTTCTGTTCCTCTTCTTCCTCTTTTCCTTTTTTTCTTCTTTTCTGATTCTTTTTTCCCTCTCATTTCTTTTTTTTCTTCTTTGCTAATTTTTTTCTCCTCCATTTGTTTTTTAAACTCTTTTTCCTTGTGAAAATCTCTCCAAGCGATTTATTCCTCCGAGCTTTGTGGAACGAGATCTCCAATGGATCCTCAGCAAGAAAAAACAGCTCAGATCCATCCTCAGCTGTCAAGAGAAAAAATTCCTTAAAAACTCACAGCAAGGCTGAAAATCCTGCAGAAAATCTGAGAGGATACTTCAGGAAGCGATTCCACATTTCCAGCCAGACTTTGAGGGGTTTTAGGGTGTGGATTTGACCAAAAATTACCTTTTTTCCCGCTGGAATGGGGCAGTTTTTTGGGAACGCCTGGATTTCCGCCAGCTCCGAAGCAGCAGTGGTGGACGGGATGATCCCAACCCGCAGCTCCCCAGGATCCAGGAGGGTTCGGATTTGGGATTGGGTCGAATCTTCTGTTGGTGCTGAAATGAAACAAAACAGAACTTGGAGAGAAATCCCCTGGGAGAATTTCAGTGCCCAGCCTGGGTTTAATCCCACAAAATTCCAATCCTTGCTCTGTTCTGCTCTTTTTCTTTGCTTTTCTGATTTTTCCCTGATCTCCACCCTCTCGGCATCCTCAGGGCTCAGCAGAGAATCTCGGATAACCCAGAAAAACTGGAAACACCTCTCAGGAAAGCAGAATTGGTCTGGAGTGTTGGGAGCATCTTACTCCTGATTTCTGCTGGTTTTCCACGCGTTCCCGGTGCTCGTTGTTCCAGAACTCGGTTCTTGAAACCAGAAATGGAATTTGAGTCTTGAAACCAAAAATGGAACTTGAGTCTTGAAACTGGAAATGGAATTTGAGTCTTGAAACCAGAAACTGAACTCGAGTCTTGAAACCAAAAATGGAACTTGAGTCTTGAAAC
>NW_026625472.1:10866-12505 GCF_030028575.1 Malurus melanocephalus | reverse complement strand
TGTTGGGGGTGGGGCTTGGGTCTGAGGGTGTGGCCTCAGTCTGATAAGGGACCCATACCAGGTGTGCCAGGGGCGGGGCCGGTACCCAGGTGCGATGCCCAGGTGCAGTGCCCAGGGGCGGTTCCTGAGAGTGGTGCCCATTCCCAGGTGTGCCCAATCCCAGATGTGGCAAATCCCAGGTGTGATCATTCCCAGATGTGCCCAATCCCAGATGTGGCCAATCCCAGGTGTGATCATTCCCAGGTGTTGTTCCCGTGCCCAGGTGCAGTGCCCAGGGGTGGTTCCTGAGGGCGGTGCCCATTCCCAGGTGTGTTCCCCATTCCCAGGTGTGCCTGTTCCCAGATGCGGTTCCTGTGCCCAGGTGCAGTGCCCAGATGTGCCCATTCTCAGATGTTGTTCTCATGCCCAGGTGTGCCCATTCCCAGCTTTGGTGCCCAATCCCAGGTGTGGTGCCCGTGCCCAGGTGTGCCCATTGCCAGGTGTGCCCATTGCCAGGTGTATTGCCCAGTTGCGATGCCCAGGTGTGCCCATGTCCAGGGGCGGTGCCCACTCCTGGGCACTGCTCATTCCCAGCTGTGCCCACTCCCAGGTGTGTTGTCCATCCCCAGGTGCAGTGCCCATTCCCAGGTGCGGTTCCCATGCCCAGGGGTGCCCGTTCCCAGATTTGTTACCCGTACCCAGGTGCGGTTCCTGTGCCCAGGTGTGTTGCCCATTCCCAGCTGTGCCCATTCCCAGGTTCGCTGCCCATTCCCAGGTGTGTTCCCAGGTGTGCCCGTGCCCAGGTGTCCCTGTACCCAGGTGTGGTTCCCATTCCCAGGCGCGATGCCCAGGTGTGCTGCCTGTGCCCAGATGTGGCGCCCAGGTGTGCTTATACCCAGGTGCAGTGCCCATTCTCAGATGCAGTGCCCGGGTGTGCCCATGCCCAGGTGTGGTGCCCATTCCCAGGTGTGCTCCCCATTCCCAGGTGTCCCCGTGCCCAGGTGTCCTTATGCCCAGTTGTGCCCATCCCCAGCTGCGTGCCCAGGTGTGCTCATTCCCAGGTGTGTTCCCTGTTCCCAGGTGTCCCCATGCCCAGCTGTGCCCATCTCCAGGTGTGTTCCCATTCCCAGGTGTCCCCATGCCCAGCTGTGCCCATTCCCAAGTGTCCCCATGCCCAGGTGTCCCCATCCCCAGCTGTCCCCATCCCTAGGTGTGTTCCCCTGCCCAGGTCAGTTCCCAGGTGTCCCCATTCCCAGGTGTCCCCATTCCCAGCTGTGCCCATTCCCAGGTGCAGTTGCCCATCCCCAGGTGTGTTCCCAGCCCCGCTGACCGTTTGGAGCCCTTGGCGAACTCCACGTTGATGCTTTTGCCATCGATGTGCAGGGGGGGGTGCAGCGCCTGCAGCATCTGCAGCAGCTGGGCCGCCTCCTGCGGGGGAGGGGCAGCGCATGGGGCGGGGCACAAAGCCACCCAGTGCCACCCAGTGTCACCCAGTGTCACCCGCAACACTCCCAGTGCCACCCAGTGTCCCTCAGTGCCACCCAGTGTCACCCACAACATGCCCAGTGCCACCCAGGACCACCCAGGACCACCCAGGGCCCTCCCAGTGCCACCCAGTGCCACCCAGTGTCCTCCCAGTGTCCTCCCAGTGCCACCCAGT
>NW_026625472.1:7171-8492 GCF_030028575.1 Malurus melanocephalus | reverse complement strand
AGAGAATTTGGGGGATCCCCTGGGTGTTGGGGAGAACCCAAATAGTTTTGGGTTGAGAATAGCCATTTTTGGGGCAGTTTTGGGGCATTTTTGGGGCAGATTTGGGGCGGTTCAGGGAATTTTGGGGCAGTTCAAGAAGTTCTGGGGTGGTTCAGGGAGGTCTGCGGGGATCCCACAAAGTTTTGAGGTGAATTCCAGGGATTTGGGGTCACTCACCGGCTTTGGGGACGCCACACTTGAAACATTTCTCACGCCGTTTGAAGTTCTGCACCCCACACTGAGAAATCCCAAATGGTCACACCCCAAAACTGCCACAGACCCCAAAACTGTCCCAAACCCCAAAACTGCCCTGGACCCCAAATCCCACCCACAGACCCCCAAAATTGTCACACCCCAAAACTGCCCTGGACCCCAAATCCCACCCGTAGAGCCCCAAAAAATTGTCACACCCTAAAACCATCCTGGACCCCAAATCTCACCCATAGACCCCTAAAAATTGTCACACCCCAAAACCGCCATGGACCCAAAATCCCACCTGCAGACCCCCAAAATTGTCACACCCTAAAACCACCCTGGACCTCAAATCCCACCCGAAGACCCCCCAAAATTATCACGCCCCAAAACCGCCATGGACCCCAAAACCGCCCTGGACCCCAAATCCCACCCGTAGAGCCCCAAAAAATTGTCCCACCCTAAAACCATCCTGGACCCCAAATCCCAACCGTAGACCTCCACAATTATCACACCCCAAAACCACCACGGAACCCAAATCCCACCCACAGACCCCCAAAACTGTCACACCCCAAAACAGCTCTGGAGTCCAAAACTGTCCCAAACCCCAAAACCGCCCTGGACCCCAAATCCCACCCACAGACACCCCAAAATTGTCACACCCCAAAACCATCCTGGATCCCAAATCCCACCCGTAGAGCCCCAAAAAACTGTCCCACCCTAAAACCATCCTGGACCCCAAATCCCACCCACACACCTCCCAAAACTGCACCACCCCAAACCCACCACACCCCAAAACCCCTCAGAGCCCCCTGGATCCTCCCAAAAATTCCAAATCACCCCCCAAAACCCTTTGTGCCTTCCCAAAGACCCCACAAATTGCCCCAAAACCCCAAATTTTCCCCCAAAATGGTGCCAAGAACCCCCCAAAGTCTGTCCCCACCTTGGCACAGAGCCAGTCCTCGTTGATCTTGGGTTTGGGGTCGCTGTAGTGCAGGGACACGCGGTGCCCCAACAGGGTCAGCCCGGCCTGGGGGGCACAGAGGGCACGGGGGGTCAGGGAGGCAACAGGGATGGAATTGGGGGGCAC
>NW_026625472.1:3799-5456 GCF_030028575.1 Malurus melanocephalus | reverse complement strand
GGCCCCTCCCCCACCTGGTTGGCCTCCATCCATCTCGCCGCCTCCTGCACGTGGTGGAATTCCACGAAGGCGAATCCGCGGCTCTGACCTGGAACGGGCCCGGGGCGGGGGGGTCGGGGAGGGGCACCCAGGGACCCCCGGGGGTGGGGAAGGCACCCATGGGTGCTCCTGGGACCCCTCCCTCCCCTGGGGAAGGTGGGAGTGGTCCAAGTGGCATCTCTTGGGGACCTCCTGGTGTGGGGACAGGACATCCCTGGCTTTGTCACCCCTGGTGTCCCCCTGTGTGGCACAGCACCCCTGGGTGCTCCTGGGTGGGGGGTGGGCACCCCTGGGTGCCCCCAACTTTGGATTTGTCACCCCTGGGTGCCCCTAGGGAGGGGACAAGCACCCCTGGGTGCCCCTAGGGAGGGGACAGGCACCCCTGGGTGCTCCTAGGGAGGGGACAAGGCACCCCTGGGTGCCCCTAGAAATGGGACCAGCACCCCTGGGTGCTCCTGAGGAAGGGACGAGGCACCCCTGGGTGACCCCCCGAGTCTGGCACCAGCACCCCTGGGTGCCCCTAGAGACAGGATGGGCACCCCTGGGTGCCCCCAATTCCAGCACAGCACCCCTGGGTGCTCCCTAAGGATGAGACTGGCACCCCTGGGTGCCCCTGGGAAAGGGACAGACACCCCTGGGTGCCACCAAAAAGAGGATGGGCACCCCTGGGAATCCCTAAAGATGGGACCAGCACCCCTGGGTGCTCCTAAGGAGGGAATGGACACCCCTGGGTGCCCCAAAGGATGGGATCAGAAGCCCTGGTGCCCCCCGAGTCTGGCAAAAGCACCCCTGGGTGCCCCTAATGATGTGATCAGCACCACCGGGTGCTCCTGAGATGGGACAGACACCCCTGGGTGTTCCTAGGGAGGGGATCAGCACC
This sequence comes from Malurus melanocephalus, assembly GCF_030028575.1. NCBI lineage: Eukaryota > Metazoa > Chordata > Aves > Passeriformes > Maluridae > Malurus > Malurus melanocephalus. Next base: position 4,537 of record NW_026625472.1, on the reverse strand, counting down.
CCTGGGTGCCCCTGGGGAAAAGGACCAGCACCCCTGGGTGCCCCTAAAGATGAGATCAGCACCCCTGGGTGCTCCTGAGAATGGGACAGGCACCCCTGGGTGCCCCTGGGGAGGCGATGAGCACCCCTGGGTGCTCCCCAAATTCAGCACAGCACCCCTGGGTGCTCCTAGGAAAGCAACAAGCACCCCTGGGTGCCCCTGGGGAAGGGATCAGCACCTCTGGGTGCCCCTGAGGATAAGGCCAGCACCCCTGGGTGCTCCTAAGGAGGGAACAGGCACCCCTGGGTGCCCCTAGGGAAGGGATCAGCACCCCTGGGTGCTCCTAAAGATGAGATCAGCAGCCCTGGTGCCCTCTAAGCCTGGCACAAGCACCCCTGGGTGCTCCTAGGGAAGAGATTAGCACCCCTGGATGCCCCTAGGGAAGGGATTAGCACCTCTGGATGCCCCTACAAATGGGATCAGCACCCCTGGGTGCTCCTAAAGGTGGGATCAGCACCCCTGGGTGCTCCTAAGGAGGAAATGAACACCCCTGGGTGCCCCTAGGGAAGGGATCAGCACCCCTGGGTGCTCCTGAGGATGGGACAGACACCCCTGGGTGCTCCTAAGGAGGGAATGAACACCCCGGGTGCCCCTAGGGAAGGGATCAGCACCCCTGGGTGCTCCTGAGGATGGGACAGACACCCCTGGGTGCCCCTAAGGAGGGAATGAACACCCCTGGGTGCCCCTAGGGAAGGGATC
>NW_026625472.1:0-2178 GCF_030028575.1 Malurus melanocephalus | reverse complement strand
GCCTGCGGCAGCATCCGCAGCATCACAATGGTGCTGGCGCGCGGCTCCTCCTCGGGGCCCTCCCGGTAATCCTGGTCCCGGTAATCACCGTCAGCGCCGAACGGCAGCACCGTGGCCGCCGGGGGGTCCCGGGGAGGRTCCCGGGGCGGCTCCCTCTTCCGGGGGGGCTCTGTGCTCTCGTAGGACGCCTGGGAGGGTGGGAGGTGTCACAGGGGTCCCGGCACCCACGGCAGGGTGACCCCGCCACAGCAGCCCACACCCACCTGCGGGGGGGTCCCGGCAGCGGGGGGTCCGTCCGGAGGGCCCCCGTAGCCGCGATAGTCCATGTCGCGATAGTCGTGGTCRCGCTGGGTGCGGGAGCCATCCTCGGGGGGGGGCGGGGCTCCCCCGTAACGCCCCGTCCGGTCCCCACGGCCACCCCTGGGGAGGGGATGGGTCAGAGAGTCCCCAGGTGGCCCCAAAGCCTTTGCTCCAAAGCCTTGAGGGTCTCCAAACCCCTCTCTGCCCTCAGTGGTCCCCAACTTCTCATTCCTTTAATGTCTCTAAATGTCCCCTTCCCCCTAAATGGTCCCCAAATGTGTCCCCTGGTGGGCCCCCTCCCTCCCCAAAGCCCCCAGTGTCACTTTGCCCATTTGAAGTCCTCAAAATATCAAGTTTCTTTCCATGAGGGTMCWCAAGTGTCSCCTGAGAGCTCCCCAAATGTCCCAATCCCCAGTTTTGGGGCTTTCCATGTTCCTCCTACCTGCGCTCGTACTCCATGRTGACAGCACCTGTGAGGGCAGCAACTGGTTTGACTGGGATGAACTGGAAGAGACCGGGTTTCACTGGAAAAAAAACTGAATGAACTGGGAAGCACTGGGAGGGATTTGACCGCTTGAAAATTCTGTGATAAACTGGGAAATCCAGAGGCACAACGGGGGAGAAAATGAGACGGAACCGGGATAAACTGGGGATCACTGGGACCTGTGCCGGTTACGAGCAAACGAGACCCCCCCCTTCATGCCCAGCCCCCTAATTAGCATGCAAATCACCGCCCCCTAATTAGCATGCAAGTATCTCCTCCTCTGACATCTCCCAGCTCCGCCCTCACGCCCTCACACCTCCTCCCTCACAAACCCGCCCGCTGCGGGAGTTCCGGTCAGCCCCACCTCATCCCCGTTAACCCCGCCCCTCCCGGTCACCCCCGCCCCGCCTCACAGACCCCGCCTTGGGCCGATCTGCCCCGCCCCTCCCGGTTATCCCCGTCCCGGACTGCCGGACCTTCCCGGACCGTCCCGGACCGTCCCGGACAATTCCGCCGCCGCCGCCGCCGCCGCCGAGCACCAAAATGGCGGCGCCGCTCCCGCTCAGCCCAGCCCGGCCCGCGCGCCCGCCCCCGCCGCGATTCTATTGGTCTTCGCGCCCGTCAATCTGCAAAACCCGTATTCTTATTGGTTAGTACAATAAACGGGGGGGGTGCAGCGCTGCGGCGGGCTATGATTGGCTGCCGCGCAAGAGTGGGCGGAGCCACTAGCAGAGAATGGGCGGGACAGTGTCAATGCCGCGCTGTGATTGGCTGTAAGGCGCGGGGGCGGGACGCTGCGCCAAAGCGCGGTCGCGATTGGTCAGACCGACCGGAAGAGGCGGGGCCGGGCAAAGATGGCGGCGCTGTGGCGGGCGCTGCGGGCGCTCCGGGCATTGCCCGGCGGGGCGCGGGGCCGCTCGGCGGGGACTCCCGGGGCCGTGGCGCTGCCGAGGCCGCTCGGAGCCGAYGAGCACGAGGAGGAGCCGATGTTGGTGGCGCAGAGGAAGGTGGGGGCCAAGGGCAAAGCGGGAGGGGCGGAGTGTATTGGGATGAGGAATGGGCGTGGTCTGTGCGGGGGCGGAGCCTCAATGGGTGGGGTTTGGTGTCGTATAATAAGAAATGGGCGTGGTCTGCTCGGAATGGGCATGGTTTTATGGGTGTGGGCGGGGTCATGGCTGGAGGCGTGGTTTTGAATAGCTAATGGCATGCTGAATGGGTGGGAGGGGCTCAATTTGGGGAGGGGGACACCCCTGGGGTAGCACAGAGGGGCTCAGCAGAATTCTCCCTCTCTATTCCCAGAATCCCGACTACCATGGCTTCTCGGCCGACCCCGAGGCCGACGCGCTGAACATGCGCGCCGTTTTCCTGGCCGGGATCTCCGTCGCCATCGTCCT
>NW_026625471.1:5206-12386 GCF_030028575.1 Malurus melanocephalus | reverse complement strand
CACTGCCTTGGAATGTAAGGGATCACACCTCTCCAGAACACCCTAAAGCACAGCTTCTGAAATGTTCCCCTGTCATTTAAACACACTGTAATCAGATGCAAATGCAATTACCAGGGGGTGGCCAAGTCCAGGGCTGTGAGTGAAAGTCATCACAGTTTATGAAGGGAAACAATTCCTACAGTTCTGCCTTTAGCTCAGTGAGATGCACAACATTAATTTCCTTAAAGTGCCTTTGAACTATCTCTTAATATACATTTTCTGATTTAAAACTTACTGAAAAAGAGTGGAGTACGGGGAGAAAGATACAAGGGAAGGTAACACAATGTGTTCAGCCCCTTCATCCTGAGACAAATAGAATAAAACTGCACCATTAAAATTACAAACCGAGAGTGCAGGAAGGTCAAACAGCATTTGCATTTTGAATGGAACAGTTTTAAAACCTGACCTTGATATTTTTACTTCTTCTAGCAGGATCTAAATGTTTGATGAAAAAATCTGACAATATCACTGAAAATGTGTCCCAAGTCAAACACGCTGTCTAATAGCGTCTGACTATTAACTGTCCTTTTATGGTTAATGTATTAAACAGCTTCGTTCCTCTTGCTGGGCATTCATCTGTTTTAAGGAGAGCAACCTCTACAGACCAGTTTTGTGCTGTGCAGAAGCCAAAAGCTGGAAACAGAACAGACATTTAAAATTGTAAGGAAATTGAAACAAGATCTTGGTTCCATAAGAAGTAGTAAAATGTATCACTTATTATAAAACTCTTACAATACCATAAAACCCAAAATAGATGCATGAGTGCATCTCTGCAGATATTTATGCATTTCTGAGAACTGCATAGATCCACCCCTGAATATGTATGGGCACATATACAGGCATTTTATAAAATAAATAGGCACAATAAAGAAAAGCCATGTGACTTCTGGTATCACCATGGGCATATGCAGTGTCCCTCTTAGACCTGCAAAAATAAAATTATGTTTTGCATATATCTGTGTTATATATATTTAATGCATATGTGTTCACCAATAAATTTTTAAAAATTCAATATAAATTTTATTTTGTGCTTTCTTGATTTTTTATTGGCTCTTAACTGCAAAAGAATATGCAAGGAGGTTTGTCTGGGAAGTGAACATTCTTTTATGATTTCTCCCTCATCTGGAAAAAAAAGAAAAGGAGGAATAGTAAAAGGAAACTGCTCTGAATATTATTTTTGTTTTTTTAATTGTCAAAATTAGAATGCTTAACAACAACAACAACAAAAAAGCAGTTGAGTGATAGAAATGCAACCTCTCCAAGAGTGCCCATGGCCTAAAGCACATGAACTCACCCACAGTGTCAACCACACTGTCAAGTTTTGTGTCTGGCCAACAAGAGAGAAAAAAACCCTGTACTGCAGAATTAAGTGAGATCATTTCAGACGTGTAATACAAGGTTGTTGGGGGAAAAAAACAACCCGACAACACTACGAGCTCAACGCTCTGGGGTGTATTTTCCTGGATGCTTTTCTGGGCCCGGATGATTTACTGGTGATGTTTTTTTTCCTCAGGAACAGCAGTGCAAAGGCAATAACATATTTATTTAATTTCCCATGCTTTTCCCAGGAACTGCAGTGCAAGGAAATAACATTTCTTTAACCTCACATGTTGTCCTGCAGAACTGGCAGTTTTTCCGGCAGTAACTTTTTCGACTTGGAGGTTGGGGAGCACCTAATTCCAGACAAAAGCCTCTTTTAAAAAAGGAAACCAAAAGCAGCTGCCAAATACTTCCTTCGGCGTGGGTTTGGGAAGTATTTTATTGTGTTTTGTCATTACTCTTCCACCAACCCATGCTTGAATCGATCCTTGTGGCTGCGCCCGGGCTCTCTGCTGCCAGACAGCGTCCAGCCCTGAATTGGGGTGGCACACACAGCCAGGAGCAAAGAGCCCTGCAGTGCCCTCTGCTCCCACAGAAACTCTGCTGAGCCCGAGCTGCTCCAGCTCTGTCAGGAYCTGCCCACGCAGGATCTCAGCCCRGCTCCAATYCCRCCACAGCATAACACAAACAAAGCTGAGTGCAGGGGAGSAGCACCAGGGGATGGTGGAGCAGCTCCYAAGCAGAAGTTTGGGGTGGAAAGGTCTGTGCTTAATGCAGGGGTTCAGTTGGGTCTCTGGAGGAAAATAAGGAGCTGGTCTGGTTAGTCCAWGGTGTAGCRAGGGAAYGACTCCTTTCCCTGAGCAGCTGCAGAAAAAACATGGGATGAACTGACCTAAACCTCATGTCCCATGCTTTTAAAATTTATTTCACTTCTTGTTGTCCTGTCCTGATTTATTTAGTAATAAATTCAATTAATATTCCCAAGTTCATGGTGTTTTTCCTGCAACAGTATTTGCTGAGGGATCTCTCCCAGTCCTTATCTCAACTCATGAACCCTTTGCTATATTTTTTCTCCCCTATCCAGCTGAGGACTGAATGAAAGAGAAGCTTTGGTGGGTGCCTAGCATCCAGCCGAATATCAGTCTATTCCCTCTTCACAGAGCACAATATTAATTCTGTGAATCTCTACAGAGATACACACATTCTGATTCTCKGCAGAGTTTAATGCTGATGATGCCTGGAGCAAGAGAATCCTTTCCCTCCATCACCACTTCACCATCTCCCATTTAAAACAAGTCATGGCACTGTGTCTCCAGCAGAGGAGAAGAATGCATTAGCTCACAAAAGATGCAGCTTCTCTTTCCCTGGMMAAGGGAGGTGTCTGTTGGGACAACAATCCTGTGATTCAGTAATTCCTACAAGACTCTCTTTYAAGAATTCATACCAGCTTTAAGCTGGTATTTGATTGCAGGATTGGGAAAGGGAGAATTTTTGCCTTTTGGGGTTGTCAAAGCCAAGAGCCTGCACAACTTCAAGCACAGATGTCGAATGTGCTGAACATGTGGTTTGGGTTAAATCCACAAGATTTGGGCCATTCATGGAGCGAATGAGTTATTGACAGTGCATCAGGACCAGCTGCATTTTCAGCATTTCAGGAATTCTATGGGTTTATGCACTCTTCACATATAAAAACCTGGTTGTTGAAAGCAGCAGTGCTTGTGCAAGTGTGTCATGGATGTTTCCTGTGACAGCCTCAAGAACAACTGATTTTCTAAGCAAGTTAATGACATGGCTTCTATTTTAACTGGCAATAATCCCAAATTAATCTTCATATCTAATTGGGCACTTTTTTTTTTTTTTAAGAGAAATTTTATGCAGCAACCAGTGAGCTAAGGGGAAATTTCAAAACAACCAGTTGAAAAGGAAGAAAAACAACGATTGGTATCATATCAATTGGAAACAGTTTTTGAAGGGATTTGAACCTTGAAAGAAAGAATGAGGAGATCCAAATGACATATGTACTGCAGATAAAGACTCTGCCAGTGAGCTCCAAAGATGGACTTTTTTATTCAGCATAAGCAGACAAAATGAAAAAGAGCAGCATCCCAGAGCATGCAGCAACATCACCCCCTACTTWGGGGGAAGTAGAGAATTCCAGCAAAGAGAAGAGGAATAAAAAGAAATTCTCTCTCTCTAAGAGAAAATGAGAAAACCCACCTCAGCTTCTGCATGCTCTCAATTCAAATCCAAGCAAAGAAATTTCTGACCAAGGCTCATGGAATTATGTGCCCAGAGAGTTGTAGACCTGCAGTACCTTCAGTGTGCTGTGCCCATGAGAAAAACTTAGATTTTCTTTCTGGAGCTGTAGAAGGAAAAATGTTGACAGTGGTTGCACGCAAATCATGAGATATTTTCTGTTTATAAATTTCTGCTATTGTCAGAAATAAAGGAATTAATGGATCTCAACTGCAAAGGTTGTTTGGACTACACGTGGATTAATGCACTACTTACATTTGAATTTATTAATTCCAAAAATTCACCAGCATATTTATTGATATGTACACACATATAAGTGTGCATTACCTTTTACACCTCAGAAAAATAAATCAAAAGCAGGGGAAATGTATGTTTGGAAGCTTTTGTCAATAAATTTGTTCTTAGCTTGAGATCTTGCTGCACCAAATTGCAGCCTGAAGCAAAGTCTTGTGGTTTGGGATTAGTTATAAATTCCTAAAATTGTGGTTTTGTAATGGAAACCATGACAGACCCTTAATTACAGGAGTAAGAACACGAGATTTAGCCACGTATATTAATGTATCTCCTTGGAAAATATAATTGCCGAGCAATTAGGCATTAGGCTGCCTGTCTACCGACTCTTTCTCCCCCTCAGGAGAACGTTGGGAGTGGCATTAATTTTAAATCACCTGGAAAGGATCGTGCTGAGTCTGCAGCATCCCTGTGTGTCCTTGCAAGGTTCCGTTGCCTTTGGGGCACTGGGCTGGGGACAGAGATGTCCCTGTCCCCCTGAAAGGAGGAAACTCACTCAGGGCTGCCTGGCCCCCAGCTTTTTGGCTGCTGCTCGTGGCACCTGGAGTGTTTTTTCCCTGTCACCAGCTCTGGGCACAGCTCCTGTCACCTTGGCTGCCTGGGACTGCCGTGTGCCCGTCAGGAGTCAGACAAAGTTCTGTCCATCCCACACCCAAACAGGACACCCTGAACAAGCTGCTGCATCAAAACTCAGGTGCCAGAGGTATTTCCTCGGCCATAAATTCCAGAAAGTCATTGTTACTGCTGGTTTGAGTCCAGAGAGTATGAAATGTACAAAAGTCACTTCAATCTGGACTCACAAAATCCAGTCTGGAGATGACAAAGCAGATCTCGGAACTGAGTTTCACAGGGTTTTGGGTATGAAAAAGTGAAGACAGATGGTAAATCTCCCTGGATATGAGCAGTTTTCATCTCTGGCATGCTTACATGCTATTTCTGAGCACCCCAAAAGCCACCACCATGGAAATTCCAGCGTTGCCATCTGTATTTTCTCTGGATGCTGGGCAGTCCACAACCCAATAATTGTGTGGAAAATCCCATGTAGGGCTGGTGTCCTGCTCCAGCCTGTGCAGCTCTCCTCCATCAACCCCTGTTCAGCTCAGGAACCCTGGCCATTCCCACCAAACCTCCCTTCCCAGACYGTCCTTGGATGGCTCTGAGGTCAGGAAGAAGGCAGAGTTCCASCTTTGCARGGCAGCATCTGGACAGGGTCTGCCTGTTCTTCTCCTTTGGGATGAGGAGGGGAATGAATCCACAGAGGSCTGGCTGCTGGCAGTGCAGAGCTCYGTGCATCCCATCCTTCTGCTCCTTCTCCCTCCTCTTCCCACTTCTGGGAACCACYTGCCATTCCCATCAYGTTTCCWCRCTGATCCTGAAACCTGTATYGGTCCAAGATGAGGATTTGGGATGAAATTTCTGACTAAAACTCCTACTGCCCTTTCTTCTTATTTTGTCACAACCATTGGGCTGGGTGGCATATCCACACTCACTGAAAACTCCTAAAAATCATCTTTTCTCCACTCCCTCGGGCAGGTTTGGTGTGGGTGCACAGAATCAGAGCAGCACTCCCCTGGCAAAAACACTTTCGTTGCATGTCGTGATTTGAATCTGTAAAGTACCACTAATAAGAGTCGTTGTGTCCTTTTTTAGTGAAATTGGCAGAATCCAGGCACTCTAACAGAAAACAAGGTTTTGTTTTTGATTTCTTTTTCTTCCACCTCCTGTAACTACAGCAAAATCACCCTTAGACTATTTAGCCATAGATATGTTTATTTTTCAAAGGGAGTTGAGGATCTTGTGTTCAAGCAATGCCTGCTGTTTAACTAGTTTATGAAATATCAAAGTCTCCACCCCTGAGCAGCTTTTCCTTATAAAAATGTGTATTTTCAGGTAGCTGTCACATTCTGAGAAGCCTGTGAGGTTGGAGAGCTTCTCCTTTTGTGCTGTCCCACATCAGGATGAAAGTTAAGAGATGCATTTTTGTTGAGCATAAACAAACTCCTTTGAGCAGCTCAGTTATTCCTTAGGGGTACAAGGTCAGATATTCCTTTCAAAGGCAGACTACTCCCCAAAAATTGTGTTTTCTCAAACCTGCAGCAATACATGATGACAGGAACCAATCAGCCACCACTGATTTCTCAGTAACAAAGTTTTGGGGTGATGAGCCAATACCAGACAGAATCTCTATTGGAGCTGTCAGGCAGCTTCCCACTAAATTTGGTGGAAAACTAAAAATGCAGTGTCTCAGGATGCCACTGACAAAATCAGGACCTATGGAGTTTACAAAGGCATACAAAATGTTCAGAATTCTCTTCTGTTAATAATAATTATAATAATAATTCTGGGCACTTAAAAAAACACATATAAATAAAAGTTTTATTCCTTTGTGGGGAATTTACATGTGCAAAAGAGGAGGTTTTCAGGTGCTGTTGTAAAGGGACTTATGATGAGGATGGGGGAAATGGGATTTATTCCTGAGGCTGAATATGAAGTCACCAAGCACAAGGTCTATTACAGATGTCATGGAAGCTAACGAAGATCATTCACCTTTCTTCCTCTAATTAATAGGTTAGCTTTTACACTTCAGAATTTGAAATGGATTTTTACATGCCCTTTACTGTTTTGATATCCAAAATTATGGTTCAATGAAAATATTTAATACATTCAAGTATAAATGCCAAGACCCAAATAAATTCATGCAGTGAAAATTTTGCCGCACAATAAAAAAAAATAAATTTTATCCTTTTCTCATCATTTCTGATAAAGAAACTACTGAGGAAATACTATGATATTGGAGAATATGCTAGTAGTCAGTAGCAATTCTAATGTAGAGCACTGACAAGGACTTGGTCTGACAAGTTTAATTAATATGAGTATTAATTAATCTATAGACTACTGGAAGTGTGAAACCCCAGAGTCTAATAAATTCAATGGATTTAGATACATGTAACGTATTTATATACTTACTTACAAAAAAAATTAAATAAAAAACTAGCTAAAAGAATGAAATTAAAAGAAAAAAACAGCACCCAACCCATCAGTTTATATTAACTTTTTAGACAGGGAAAATGAAAGATTTTTCACAAGACACTGTTCCATGTAAGATTCAGCTCCCTGTCATGGGCACTGTGAAGACTGTGAGGAAGATGAAATTGGCAGGGATGATCGCAGAAATAAAACTCTTAAAAGAGTACTCTTATTATTCTGCATTATACCCTGAACAAGATATTATGCATTCTTCTCATGTGCATACAAAAAAAAAAAAAAAAAAAAA
>NW_026625471.1:0-5135 GCF_030028575.1 Malurus melanocephalus | reverse complement strand
CTGAACATCTGCTCCTTTGGCACAATAAACGTAATCGCTCCTCCTGGGCCCATGGTCTTCCCTCCAGCTCCAACAAGTGTGAACAAAAGCATGAAAACATTAATGCTCTTCCCTCTGAAACAGGGGAATATTTCCATTTGGATTTACAGTGCTCAGTGAAACAGGAAAGGATTTTCCCTGACCAGAGAGGGGCAGTTCATCTGTAAATGCAAATCTGCCGCTCTCTGGAGCGCAGCTTTCCCTGCTCGTACGAGGAGCAGCCTGGACTCAGAGCTGTCCTGTCCTGCCTGCCAAGGGCTGTGCCTGTCAGGGCTGCTTTTTGGAGCCTGTTCTGCTTTTTTTTCTGAATTTACAAGGCCTGACAGAAGCTCAGCTGGAGGAGAGAACCTCGCTGCAGAAAGGAAAGGACATRGCCTGAGCAGCTCCCCTCAGATGGGATGGATTTCTTCAGGACAGYGGAAGGAGTGAAATCAGAAGCATCAGCACTGTTATCTGAGAGAGTTATGAACAGTTCTGGGGTTATTTTCTGCCTCCAACAACATCATTTCCAATTGTTCCAGCCACCAAATGCAGGAGACCAAATGCACCAAAGGCAAGAAGCAAACAGCAACACCCAGCTCCTGGACATACTCTGAAACCAAGGGTCAGTTTGCCTGTTCAGGAAGGTGATGAAATGAGGAGCACTGTTTGGCCTTAAAAAAATTCTTCCTAGGAAAAAGGAGGGCTTAAGACCTCTCATAGCATAGAGAAGAGTAGGATTTTTATATGAAAGAGTTACTTTCTGTTGCTGGATCCTTCAACACGACTGGCTCAATGTAGGGGAATTATCTTCATCATCGAGGTAAAAAAGTTCCCTTTAGAGTTTAAGAGTGACTCAGCCTGAGCACTGAAACAAAAGAACATGGCTGAGGTGCTCGTTTGTGTCTGCTGGCAGCATGGGACATCCTGATGACAGGCAGGGACAGAAGATTAAAATTACAAGAAGGAAGAGGTTTGGGCTGCTCTGGAGCCTCGGTGCTGGCTCAGAGCTGTGCAGATGAGAGGCAGCATCCTCTGAACCTCCTCTTCTGCACCCCAAACCACCACACCAGAGACCGCAGCCACAGAAAATGTAGCAGAAAGGAAATAAAAACCTGGGAACAGCAAGAAGTCTGATACAGGTTTGTCTATAGTTCATCACTAACACCTTTTTTAAGGTCAAACGTGATGTTTTAGTATTGATGCTCTTCCTTTGTGTTTTAACCAAGGCATGGATTTCTTTGAGGAATTTAAATATGCTTCATTTACAACACCATTAAGAGCAAAAAATTAGGTAATTTCCTTCCCTATTTCTTTTCACCAGCATTTACTTAATTAAGAAAACAAGGAAATAACAATATGGAGCACTGACTCTGTGAAGTTCTGTAGGTAATAATAATGGCTTTACTGCAGAAATAACTAAACCTGCCATTGGAGAGTAAAGCTCTTCATGCACAAAAGGTTTCAGTGAAACAGCTCCTTTGATTCTGTTTCAGAACATTTCAGTGAGAACATTTCTTACGTTTGTAAATTTGGTTTGCATTTAGGGATCCTTGAGAGTTTTCTTCTCTCAAGGCCCAGTATTACCATGTGATTTATAATTACTCCACAGAGTTCTGACAAATATTCCAAAAGAATTTCAGCCATAATTCACACCTGGAGCATTGTCAGTAACAGAAAATTGATGCATATTAATCACAGATCTCAGGAATGAATTCAGCATCTCACAGAAAGTGAGCATCTCACTCACAGTGAGTTTAACACTAGTTACCTGCTCAAAGGACCTTGGTTCAATGCCATGGCTAAACCCTTTTTCAGATCTAAGCATCTTTGAGGCTTTTGGGCCCAAGCAAAGAGTTTTGGTCAGATTCATGATTATAGTATTTTGTTGAAAAGAAATTAAGGATGTGTGTTGGTTTTTTTTCTTGTTTATTTGGTGGTTTTTTTGCCTAATGAAAACTAGAGGCACTCCAATCTCTTTGCATATAATATCCAGAATTGGAAGAAAATAAAAGATTTTTCACTGTTAGATTCAGATACATTGCAGGTAAAGTCTTTGGATTTGCCAACATGTTCTTCTTCCATTCCAGGTACAGGAATCAGAAGTTTCTATCAACTTTTGTTATAAATGTTTAAAACTTGCTGATAACTGCATAAATGATTTTGCCATTAACCATTCCTACCAAATTATATAGCCATGAATAAACCCCTGTATTTATAATATGGAAACTGAAAGTCTCAGGAATCAAAAGTAAATTTTTGCAAAACAAAGAGAATGTCTTCAAATACTGATGAAAATATTGACACCTACCAGGAATGAGACAGACCCACATCTCTACAACATCTCGAGGGAATCAAAATTCAGCAAGGGAGAGAAAAATCTCAAAGAAAAAGAGTAAATTAAATTGAGGAGATTGGAAATTTCCACACAGCACCTTTAGTTTTGGTAGCAGATAGAACTCCAAGCCCCTAAAAAGGCTGCTTGGGACAAATCAATTTTTTAAACTGAATCTGCTGGTTTTTATTATTAGCTTGCATTGTGTGCGCACCAGTTTTATTTCTGCATTTTATTATTTGTGTTCAAGAGAATTAATTTTCATTTCCCAATCCAATAAAGAGAATCGGATTAAGACACCTAATAAAAAAGAGCCTTTGAAACTGAAGTTCTTCATGAATCTCATAAATAGTAACCTACTTATCCCCTTACATATATAGTGAAAATAAAAAAGCAAAGTGTTTACTTAAGCAGATCTGGAAGTCCTGTGCCCATGCACATGTTGTAAAAGTAGCAATTCCAAGAGCAATGAATGGGGAAAAAAAAAAAGAAAGAAATGCTAATTTCTGTAAAAATATCACTGATCTGATTGCAGATGAAATCTTTCCTATCATTTGTTAAAAAGTCTCCCTTAGCTAAGTTGACTCTAAAAGGCTCAAAAATATGTGGAAAGTGGGTGAGGGGAGAAGCAGAGGAAGACTAACATATCTGCATATACTATATCTATACCCATATTGCCATTTTCTGTTCAAAAGGAGTTGAAAGCTCAGTTGAAAGTTGTTCAGATGTTAGACTAGTCTAACATCTACCAGGGTATGACTTACTTTTCAATCTGGGTTGGCAAAAATATCTGCTTTATATTTCTACTTCCATTGGTTATAGCTGTTAAATATGTGGGGGAGGGTGGTGCTTCAAATTCCAAACCAGTTCTGATTTTCTCTTCTTAAACCCGGATGTGCAGAAGAAAATAAGATACCAATGACCATGAGCAGCCTGAAGTGGGCAACACATCTGACCAAAAACACTCTTTGAGACCTGTTTTGCTTTCCAGGTGACACTGACTGACATCAGAACATCAAAGTATTCCTCGGGCTCAAAGCATTCCAGCTGCACGAGCTGATGTTCCACAAGGTCCAAACCATCACATGGCCACCACCAACGGAGATTGCCAAAAGCCAAAATGTTCCTCACATCTGTGATGAGGCCCCCAGACATTCAGACACTTTTGAAGGAATTGGTTCCAAGGAATTTTGCTCAGTGGAAAGGGAATGGAGCTGAATCCTTCTGTTCAGATATAAATGCTACTCCCAAATCTACAAATTCCCATTTTCATCGGGCTCCAGCACTCACTGCTGGCAAGAGAGGGAAGAACCCATCCTGGTGCCCTCTCCCCTGCCCTCCCCTCCTCCCCAACCTCGCTGCTTTCTGTCTGCCCTTGCTCCCACCAGCAAACGTCATTCCAGCCCTTCCCCAGGTACAGACCCACTGGATCCTGCACTCTGCAGTTTAAATTATTAAAATGTCAGGAATCACCCTGGGCTGACAGAGCTCAGTGACAGCTCAGGGCTCTGCAGCAAGCAGCACCTCACTTGGTGTCACACAGCAGGGGAGAGCCCTTCAGCAATAAGGGTTTGCTCAGCAATTAGGGTTTTCTCAGTAATTAGGGTTTTCTCAGTAATTAGGGTTTTTCCAACTGACCTGAGCTTCCTTTGCCCATGTTCTGGTGTGACCAATGCCATGTTCAGCAGCAGAGCCACACCAGGCTGATGTCACACATCTCACCTCCCTGCAAGTCTCCATTTGTCACTGGGGTCCTCAGTGGCAGGCAAGGCTTCCCACCCAGAGACCCCTAACCACATCTGAAAAGCAAAACATGGGCTCTTTTATTTATCCATATCCTTAGCATGTCCAGCAGCACCTTTTCTCTGTCCCACTTCAGCTGAAAATATATTATTAGGGGAGAAAATGTGACTTTTTGACACACCTGTTTCATGAAATAATTAATTTCATGGGCAATGTCAAAGACACTTCAGTGTTCAAAAGCAAAGGTAGAATTGTTGCTCCATTTGACATTACATTTTCTTTGAAATGTCCTTCAAACAAAAACTTATCTCATTCCACCAGAAAATCATTTTTGGCAGCACGTAATTTTAAAGTGACCCCTTAGGAGAAAAATGGTTCGTAATAAAACATCTGTAAGGAAGTTTTWTAGCCACACCAAAAATTTTAGAAAATGTCAGAAAAGTTTAGAGTGTCAGGGCAGGAACTTAGGCACTGACAAAGGTGACAGCAGGTGTGACATGGCATCAGCTCACTCACTGAGATATGAGGGCTCCAAACAGCACTGAAACAAATCAAAACCCCAAACTTTTGGCAGAAAAATTATTTTGAGTGGCTTAAAGATGACACTGGAAAATCAGACACCTCTGGACATCTACCGAGTTTACAATGAATTAACATTATTGTAAGCAATCATTCATCCCACAACTGCTTCAGTGTTGCTTAACAATGAGATCCTTGTTTGTGAGCAAGACAGTGATGTGGGATTAGAGATGCAAAGGGGAAAAGAGCTAAGGCTCCTTCCATGGAAAAGAAAATGCAAAATTTTTTTTTTTTAATATAAGCTACTGAAAATAGCATCTTGTCTCTACTAGCATATCCCAGGAAGATGATTTGCATGATTTCACCAGCACACCGGTGCTAGGAACACACAGAAAAGAAAAAGTGGAATGTTTGAATGTGTCACCACTGCATAAATACTCTTATTTTTTCATTGCTTCAGTCTTTCGTACTTTTGACAGTCAGATACCAGAATCTGCTCTCCTGTCTCCTCTTCCTCCCT
>NW_026625470.1:10022-12489 GCF_030028575.1 Malurus melanocephalus | reverse complement strand
TGCAGCGGAGCGGGGCTGGCCCCGGTGTGATCCCGGTGTGATCCCCGTGTGATCCCGGTCCCGGTCCCGGTCCCGTTCGTGCCCCGGAGCGCGCGCTGCCGCCGCCTGCCCGAGCAGCGCCGGTGATATTTGCATAACCCCGCCCATTCCACCGGAATATTTGCATGGAGCTGCCGAGCTGCCTCGCCATTGGAAAAATCTTGGTTTTCATTTGCATAACCGCGCCCCTCACGGGGAGAGGGACGGGGCGAGGGCGAAGTTGGGGGTCCGAGGGGGTTCATGGGGGGATTTAGCGGGGTTTGGGGGGATTCCGGGGGATTTTGGGGAAATTGGGATGGAGCTGACTCTGGGAGGGTCTGGGGGGATTGGATTTGGAAAGGGAGGGGCGTGGATGAGTTTGTGGGAATGGGGGGAGTGGAACGGGGGTGAGTCTGAGGGGCCGGGATGGGAATTTGGAAGGGAAGGACATGGGTGGGTTTGTGGGAATTTGGGGTGAAGTTTGGGGGGAGCTGGAAATTCCGGCTGGAGGAGCAGCCGGGCCGGGAAGCTGAACCTGAACCGGGGGGATGCGGGTTCCGACCCCAAACCTGGCCCCAAAATCAGCCCGGGGAGGGCACTGCCCARTCCCCGCGGGGATGGCCCGGGCAGGGCGGGGGTCCCCGACCCCTCCCGCCCCTCGGGAAGGCGCTGCCCCGGATCCGCTCGGGATCCCCGATGTTCACAGCGGCCGGGATCACTGATGCAATTCCCAAAATCCCGCTCGGTGAGAGGAGCTCCCCGGAAAAGGGACATCGGGAATGCCACCCCCGCCCCACAGCGGGGACATCCTCGCACCCCGGCCATCCTGGGGGTCCAGCCCTGTCCCCAACCCCAGGAAAGTCGGGGAGAGGATCTGGAGAAAGGAGGAATTTCTGGATGAGGCTTTCAGGGCGCGCCGGCGTTAAGGACGTGACATCTTCCTTAGAGCTGCTTTTAAAGCTCACGATTTATAGAGTGCAATTAGCAGAGCATTAATTAGCCCCGCTGGTAATCTGAATTGATCCCGGAGAAGGGGTGGGAGGGAGAACAGAAGCGCCGGAGCCGCGGGGCCCGAGGTGCCACATCCAGCGGTGCCACCCGCACGGGCTCTGGGGACACTCAGGGTGGCCTTTGGGTGTGCGACATCCCTGTCCCTGTCCCTGTCCCTGTCCCTGTCCCTGTCCCTGTCCCTGTCCCTGTCCTGTCCCTGTCCCTGTCCTGTCCCTGTCCCTGTCCCTGTCCCTGTCCCTTCCTTCACCTCGGGCTGCCCGGGCCAGAGCCACCCCCGGCCCTGCCGGCAAAGCCGTTTTGGGGCGCGGAGCCCCCCGAGTCTCCCGGGTCAGGGGGCTCTGCTCCTCTCAGCTCCGGGGCGGCTGCAAAGCTTTGAGCTCCCTCTTGAGGCTCTTCCCGCCCCAAAATCCCAAATCCCGGGATTCGGGGGAGCCCTGGGATGAGACCCCGAGTGCAGGACAGGGCTGAGCGCCGTCACCCGCCCGGACACGGCAAAGGGACAGCGATGCCGTCACCAGGAGCGGCTTTGGGGACATCGAGCCCCAGGGACCGCCATCCCCCCTGCAGCCAAAAATGCTGGAGAGGAGCGGGGAGCCAAAGTCCGGCCGCTGCCAAGGCCAACACACCCGGCCTTCAAAATAGCCCCGAGTCCCGCTCGGCCGAGCCGAGGGTGCCAGGGGAGCCACCCACGCGGGAAGGGACGGGAGGGACGGGGAGGGACAGGATGGGACAGGAGAGGGACAGGAGAGGGACAGAGAGCACCGACCCTCCAGCACGCAGAAAGGTCACCCCCATCCGGATCCCACAGCCAGGCCCGGGCACGGCCCCACACCGGGATGGAGGAGGCTGCGGGGCACCCGGACCTCAATGTCCCCAATGTCCCCAATGTCCCCAATGTCCCCAATGCCCCCCAATGTCCCCAATGTCCCCAATGCCCCCCAATGTCCCCCAATGTCCCCAATGTCCCCCAATGTCCCCAATGTCCCCAATGTCCCCAATGTCCCCAATGCCCCCCAATGTCCCCAGTGTCCCTAATGTCCCCCAATGTCCCCAATGTCCCCAATGTCCCCTTATGCAGGGGTGAGGACACTCCGCCTCCCTGTCCCCGGGCACGGGGCCATTCCCGGGGTGACAGGTGACCCTCGGAGCGGATTTTCCCGGGTCGGTCCTGCCCGGAGCTCCCCCGTTCCCAGGGGAAGCCGCCGGCCCGGCCGGTCCCAGGGGAAAGGGCCGTTCCGCTTCCCAGGATATTTATAAGGCCTGGGAAACTCGCGGGGGTCCCAAGGGCACGTCCGGGGTCCTTTCCCAGCCTGGCGGGACTGGGAACGGGGCGGGGGCTCCCCCGGGGCCGCAGGGGACAATCCCGGGGTGGGGAACGGCGGCGGCCCTTGAGGGGTTAGAGCGGGGTAAATCCCGGGGTTCCCAGAGCGGGAAGGGC
>NW_026625470.1:6318-8157 GCF_030028575.1 Malurus melanocephalus | reverse complement strand
CTCTCCGGTCTGGGCTGGCCCCGCTCCCGGCTGAAAACTAAAAACCAGCGCGCGAATAATCAGATTTTAAAGCATTTTGGTGACATCGTGGAGAGCCCTCAGGGCGGCTCACGCAACTTTGGGGCAGCTCTGCCCCCGGTCAGAGCCCATTTGAAGGGAATGACAGCGTTCCAGCAGCTACTTTTTGTCCCTAATTAGAGAATCCAATCAACGCCAGCGCTGCGCCGAGCACCAGGCTGGAGAAATTCCAGCAGCGCCTCCTCGGCCTCTTCAACGCTTCATTAACGCGAGGAGAGCAAAATGTTTCTCCAAAACACAGAAACTGCCGCAGCAAACTCTGCTCTTGCGGGAGCGGAGCTTCTGCGGGGAAATTATCAACAAAAACCTCCCCCGAGCTGTGAATTTCCCCGCRCAGGATTTGGGGCTGTAAATGCTCCGTTTGGGAGCTGCGAGGTTCAAATTTGGCAATTCCGAGCGCCAGAGGGAGCAGCGCTAAGGCGGCCGCGGGACGCGAGGTCGCAGGTGGGGACAAGGGACGCGCTGCAGGGCGGGGACATTGCCGGGGACTCGGCCCCGCGCCGCGGGAGGCTCTGCCCCAATAATGGGATTGTGCCGGAGATTTCTGCGCCCCGCACGCGAACCTTTGGGGCCCGGGACCCGCGTTCCTTTCCCGGGGATCTCCMGCAGATCCCTTAACCCGCCCGTGCCTCAGTTTCCCCAGCTGCCGCTTCAGCGTTCCGCTGGTTTTAAATCCAGATTGAACAATCCGGGCAGTTCCCTGCGATTTCTGGACGTGGCCAAGCGCGATCTGGTTTTTAAGGAGCTGTTTGGGGCTCCCCAGTTCCACCTGCATTTCGGAATTCCAACCCTGGCACCGCTTTTCCAAACTTCAGCCCGGCCCCAAACTTCAGCCCGGCCCCGAACTTCAGCCCGGCCCCAAAATTCAGCCCAGCCCCAAACTTCAGCCCGGCCCCGAACTTCCCACCCCGCTAAGCACAGGAATCCTTTGGTCACTCCAAACGCGGCGAGGACGGAATTTTCCAGCTCCCTCTGGGAGGATCGGGGACAGGAGCAGAGAGCGGGGCCAGGATCGGGATTGAGGGTTGGGACCGGGGCCGGGATCGGGGACCGGGATCGGGCTGGGATCGGACAGGGAGCGGGATCGGGGATGGGATCGGGGCTGGGTTTGCAGGGATTTGGGACACAAAGCTCGCCCGGGAGAGCTCTGATCCCCGCGCGTGTTTGAGGCACAGCCCCGGCACCGCCGGACAAAGGGGCTGAAACGGGAGCYGAGCACAGAAACCCAACCCGGGGAGAGCAGAGGAGCCGGCCCGGCCCCATTCAAGCCCGGCACTCGCTGTTCCTGCCCCGAGGGGCCCTTGGGCTCGGCTTTGTCCCGTTTTTGTCCTGCGGCCTTTGCCGAGCGGGAGCCAATCGCTGCAAAAGCCGCCGAGTTTTGTCCCTCGGAATTCATCCCCACCGGCCCTGGGGGCGCAGGAGCCGGGCAGGAAAAATGCGAAATTCCGACTGATTCCCGAATCGCTCGCCCTGKAGTGGGAGGAGGAAGAGCCCGGGGGGACCCCCAGCCCAGAATTTGGGGGTGCCTTGGCCCTGAGCTCCCCTCGGGGTTCTGTTTCCCGTTTCTCGGCTCCAGAGGTTTTTCTGGGGCTCAGAGCAGGACCAGAAGCCCCCCAGGGCCGTTTCCCTTTGAGGGTCCGGCCCTATCCCTGGTCAGGATCTGGCCCTATCCCATTTTCCCTGTGAGGGTCCTGCCTTATCCCTGTTYTCCCTCTCTCCCAGGGCTGACTGGTTTCTCCTGGACAGCCGCAGTGTCCGGCA
>NW_026625470.1:3455-4345 GCF_030028575.1 Malurus melanocephalus | reverse complement strand
CAGAGCAAATCCTGGAATGTGATCACACAGGAGATGAGGAGCGTCCTGTCCCGCAAAGCCATGGGCAAGGACTCCACACTGGTGTAGGGACACCGGGATCGGTGTGAGGGACATCGGGATCCCCTGGGATCGGTGTGAGGGACATCAGGATCCCCTGGGATCGGTGTGAGGGACCCCGGGATCGGTGTGAGGGACAGTGGGATCGGTGTGAGGGACACCAGGATCCCCCGGGATTGGTGTAGGGACATTGGGATCGGTGTGAGGGACCCCAGAATCCCTCGGGATCCATCGCTGGCACTGGGCAGAGCTGCCCCGGGGCAGGAGCTGCCATTTTCCCCGTTTTTGGTGTTTTTTATCAGATAAACCCTTCACCCACAGCCAAACCCCTCTGCTGCTGCCCCGAGCCCCCTGAGCTCCCCGGGGCTGCTCCAGCAGGGAGGGAGGAATGTGAGAAAACGCAGAAATTGGGATTTTCACCAGCAAAACTTCCTCCATTTTCCAGCAGATCCCGGCAGATTTCCCTGGCTGCCGTCCCTCCCTCCTTCCTCCTGCTCCATCCTCATCCTCAGCAAAACGCATGGACAGGAGCTTGGGTTGGCCAGGAACAGATTTGGGGTGGCCAAGAGAGGGTTTGGGGTGGCCAAGAGCAGTTTGAGGTGGAAAAAGGCAGATTTGGGGTGGCAGAGTGTGAGTTTGGGGTGGCCAAGAGTGGGTTTAGGGGTTTGGGGTGGCACTGTTGTTATCCTAAAAGCCACCTGTGATCCCAAGAGTGATTCCCTCATCCCTGGGAAATTCGGGATCCAGGAGGGATCAACCCCAAAGCTGCRCCTCTTCCCAGAGTCCCCAAACCCACGAGCCCAAGAAAACCCTTTTTCCTGTAGGATTGTGCA
>NW_026625470.1:0-1000 GCF_030028575.1 Malurus melanocephalus | reverse complement strand
CCAAAAAAAGAAACTTCCCAAAAAAACCAAACTTCCCAAAAAACGCCCATCCCAAAAAATACCCTTCCCAGAAAAACCTCTTCCCGAAAACAAAGCTTTTCCCAAAGAAAGCCCTTCCCAAAAAGCAGCCTCTCCTCCCCGGCATTCCCAGATCCCACGAGATGATCCAGGATTTCTGGAATAAAGGTTTATTGTGTGTGCAACTCTTTCAGGGGAAAATTTGGGATATTTTGGCAAATTCCGGGCAATTCCCGCTGTTTTTTCAGCCAAGGGAGCCTCTGGATATCCCCACAGGGATTTGGGATCCCCATTCCCGAGGAATTCCCCATTCCTGGGGAGCTCAGCCCTCAATCCCAGGGAGGAGTTCCCTTCCCTTCCCGGGGCTCCCCCGGGATCAGCAGCGCTCCTTCCCAGCGGGAATTGCTGCCAGGGTGGAATTCCCGAGGGTTATTCCGTGTCCTGGAGGCGCCAGGGCCGGGGGAATGATTGGGAATGATTGGGAATTATTTGGAATGATTGGGAATGCTCGGGAATGCTCGGGGAACAACTGGGAATGCTCGGGATGGGGAATGGTCGGGAATGGGAATGCTCAGGAATGTTTGGGATGGAAAATGCTCAGGAATGCTCAGCCCGGGGGATGCTGAGGCCTGGGGAATGCTCGGGAATGATTGGGAATGGTTGGGATGGGGAATGATTGGGAATTATTTGGAATGATCAGGAATGCTCGGGAATGGTCAGGAATGGTCGGGAATGATTGGGAATGTTTGGGATGGGGAATGCTCAGCCCAGGGGATGCTGAGGCCTGGGGAATGCTCGGGAATGCTCAGGGAATGCTCAGGGAATGCTCGGGGAATTCTCGGGGAATTCTCGGGCTGGGGAATGCTCCGGCCCAGGGAACCTTTGGGAATGTTTGGGAATGCTCACGCTGCGTCCCCTGAGCCCCCGAACCCCGAACAGACCAACCCACAGTGACTGACTGACCCCCTGCCCCACACTGACC
>NW_026625469.1:15272-16824 GCF_030028575.1 Malurus melanocephalus | reverse complement strand
TGTTGGGAATTCCTGCTGCTGGGAATTCTGGCTGTTGGGAATTCCTGCTGCTGGGATTTCCTGCCGTTGGGAACTCTTGGTGTTAGGATTTCCTGCTGCTGGGATTTTCTGCCGTTAGGATTTCCTGCTGTTGGGAAATCCTGATGTTGGGAATTCTGGCTGTTTGGAATTCTGGCTGCTGGGAATTCATCTTCTTGGGATTTCCTGCTGTTGGGAATTCCTGCTGCTGGGAATTCTGGCTGTTTGGAATTCTGGCTGCTGGGAATTCCTGCTGCTGGGAATTCCTGCTGCTGGGAATTCTGACTGTTGGGAATTCCTGCTGCTGGGAATTCTGGCTGTTGGGAATTCCGACTGTTGGGAATTCCTGCTGCTGGGAATTCCAGCTTTTGGGAATTCTGGCTGTTGGGAATTCCTGCTGCTGGGAATTCTGACTGTTGGGAATTCCTGCTGCTGGGAATTCCTGCTGCTGGGAATTCCGGCTGCTGGGAATTCCTGCTGCTGGAAATTCCGGCTGTTGGGAATTCCTGAAGCTGGGAATTCTGGCTGTTGGGAATTCTGACTGTTGGGAATTCTGACTGTTGGAAATTCCTGCTGCTGGGTATTCCGAGTGTTGGGAATTCCTGCTGCTGGGAATTCCGGCTGTTGGGAATTCTGCTGCTGGGAATTCTGACTGTTGGGAATTCCTGCTGCTGGGAATTCTGACTCTTGGAAATTCCTGCTGCTGGGATTTCCTGCTGTTGGGAACTCTTGGTGTTAGGATTTCCTGCTGCTGGGATTTTCTGCTGTTGGAAATTCCTGCTGTTGGAAATTCTGGCTGTTGGGAAATCTGGCTGTTGGGATTTCCTGCTCTCGGGAATTCCTGCTGTTGGGAATTCCTGCTGTTGAGAATTCTGGCTGTTGGGAATTCCTGCTGCTGTAATTCCCGCTCTTGGGATTTCCTGCTGTTAGGATTTCCTGCTCTCAGGGAATTCCTGCTGTTGGGAATTCTGGCTGTTGGGAACTCTTGCTGTTAGGATTTCCTGCTGCTGGGATTTTCTGCTTTTGGGATTTTTTGCTGTTAGGATTTCCTGCTGTTGGGAATTCTGGCTGTTGGGAATGCTGACTGTTGGGAATTCCTGCTGCTGTAATTCCCGCTGTTGGGATTTTCTGCTGCAGCTCGGTGTTACCACCAGGACCTGAGATTCACCTCCACGAACATCCCATCCCATCCCATCCCATCCCATCAATCCCATCCCATCCCATCCCATCCCATCCCATCCCATCCCATCCCTCCCGGCTCCAGATTTGCTGTAGGATGGATATGTGGATATTCCACATTCTGTATTCGGTCTCTGACACCACATTGTCCATAATCCCCTTTCAGTGACAGCTGCACAGGGACACAAAAACCGACCCTGTCCTGTTGTTCTGGGTGATGCTGTGGGGATGTGACCGAGGGTAAAACCCTCCCGAGCCCCCATCAGCAGCACAAACGAGATGAACTCACTGCAGACAGTTCCAACCTGAGCGGACCCAAATCCCAGAACAGGATAAAGGAGAATTAGGCAGCTTT
>NW_026625469.1:12135-13594 GCF_030028575.1 Malurus melanocephalus | reverse complement strand
AACTGCAGGTAAAGGTGATTTTCAGGCTACGTTTTATTACTGCGTTCTCTCCTGGCCTTTTCCAATAGATTTTGTTCTTTTTCCATCTCTCTCTCACAGATTTTGCTTTGCTGTCGTGGCTCTAACGTGGTTTCTTTGAGGAGCTGTGGGTCCCCGGTGCTGCTCTTCCCCCTCTCCTTCATTCCCCTTCATTTTTTAGCCTCCTGCTCAAACCAGAGGGGTTGGACTTTGGGGGAGCCCAAATTTTCTTTTCTGTCTCTCACTGCATTCTTCAATAGAAAAATGAACTCAGCTCTGGGCACACAGGAGGTTCCTCTGCTCACGGCACCTTCAGAGCATCCCCGAATTCCAGAATGGTTTGGGATAAAGGGACCTCAAATCCCACCCATTCCCACCCCATCCATGGGAAAAAAAAACAAATCCCACTGTCCCAGCGTCCCCAATGTCCAGCCTGGCCTTGGGCACTCAAAGGATCCAGGGCTGCAATTCCATCCCAGCAATTCCCAATTCCCAAAATCCCACCCCAATCTCCCATTTCCAGTGTGACCCCATTCCCTGTGTCCTGTCCCTCCATCCCAGGGAACAATTCCCAATTCCCAAAATCCCACCCCAATCTCCCATTTCCCAGTGTGACCCCATTCCCTGTGTCCTGTCCCAATTCCCAATTCCCAAAATCCCACCCCAATCCCCCATTTCCCAGTGTGACCCCATTCCCTGTGTCCTGTCCCTCCATCCCTTGGCCCCAGTCCCTCTCCAGCTCTCCTGGAGCCCCAAAAGCGGCCCCAAAAGGGGCTCTGAGCTCTCCCTGGACCCTTCTCCAGGGGATCATTCCCAGCTCTCCCAGTTTGGCTCCAGAGCAGAGGAATTTAGGGAAGGCAGATGAAGACCCGACAAATGATAGAGGACTGGCAGAGCTACAGACCAGGAGAAGGAAATCTTGGGGTTGGTGGATTTTCGGGATCCCATGGATTTCCAGCAGCCCTTAGGACAAACCACGGCTCTGAGTTTGGGCTCCCTCAGTGCCAGCCCAGGGCACAAAAAACGGGAAATGTCTCATTTCTGCACCCAAAGGAGGCAGCAGGAACCTCTGTGCTCACCGGGATGGAGAAAGGCTCTCCAATCCTTTCTCCTGACAGTAAATCCAATCCCCCGCATTTGGGATTTCTGAGCAGGCTGGGCCGGCCCCGAGCCGTGACCCCATTAAATCGGGGGGTCGGTCCCGAGCAGTGACCCCATTAAATCTGGGGGCCGGTCCCGAGCCGTGACCCCATTAAATCGGGGGGCCGGTCCCGAGCCGTGACCCCATTAAATCGGGGGGCTGATCCCCAGCAGTGACCCCATTAAATCGGGGGCCCGGTCCCGAGCCGTGACCCCATTAAATCGGGGGGCCGGTCCTGAGCTGTGACCCCATTAAATCGGGGGGCCGATCCCGAGCCGTGACCCCATTAAATCGGGGGGC
>NW_026625469.1:0-7498 GCF_030028575.1 Malurus melanocephalus | reverse complement strand
GCTCCGAGGTGAAGGTGTGGGTGCGATCCGAAAGGCGGGGATGTGACAAACCCTGCCCGCAGTCAGGGGACTGTCGGGATGGTGATGGAAACAAAGGATGGGCTAATGCTGAGCAGGGTTTAGCTGGTCAGGGTTTAACAGGGACTGTCGGGATGGCGATGGGGAACAAAGGATGGGCTAATGCTGAGCAGGGTTTAACAGGGACTGTCGGGATGGCGATGGCAAATAAAGGATGGGCTAATGCTGATCGGGGTTTAACAGGGGACTGTCGGGATGGTGATGGCGAATAAAGGATGGGCTAATGCTGAGCGGGGTTTAGCTGGTCAGGGTTTAACAGGGGACTGTCGGGATGGTGGTGGCGAATAAAGGATGGGCTAATGCTGATCGGGGATTTAACGGGACTGTCGGGATGGCGATGGGGAACAAAGAATGGGCTAATGCTGGTCAGGGTTTAACAGGGCACTGTCGGGATGGCGATGGCAAACAAATGCTGATCAGGGTTTAACAGGGGACCATCAGGATGGCGAGGGCAAACAAAGGATGTGCTAATGCTGAGCAGGGCTTTAACAGCCTGCGGGACAGGGGGACGGGGGGAGGTGACACTGTGAGGAAAGGCTGCAGTGGGAAATCATCCCCTGGCTCAGAACTGGCTCCTGATCTGATAACAGACATGAGGTAACTCCTGGGATGCACAAAGATGTGGGATTTCTGAAAATAAAAGCACTGGTGAGAGCAATCCTGGATCAGAGATTGCAGGGACCCGCAGGTAGAGCCTGAGACGCAGAGACTGCGATGTAAATCCCCGAATTTTGGGGAATGTCCCAGGAATTCGGATTTCAGGCTGAGGCTGGGATCCAGGACCGTGCCTGCCAAATCCCCATGGAAATGAACCTTTCCAAGGAGAGACAGCACAAAAGAATGCAGGGTTGGGTTTGGGGCTGAGAAATGGTCACAGCGCAGAGTGAGCGCGGGTCTGACACCGCACACGGCTCAGGGAGTCACAGGGGTGAGAGGCAGCTCTAAAAAAAAGCAAAGAGCTTGGAATAATTCACCTCAGGGGTTCAGGGTTCCATGGACGATGGACTGGGAACACCGGGACACGGTGACAGAGGAGCCACGAGGGGACAGAGCAGGACTGAAATGGGTCCTGACGGTCCCACGGTGACACTGGGGCTCTGTCACCGGCTGGGAGAGGGACTGGTGACCCTCGTGTGGCCGGAATGAGGGACTGGTGACATTCTGAGTCCCTCTGGACACAAATCCCGGGAATGAGGAACTGGTGACCCTCGTGTGTCCGGAATGAGTGGCTGGTGACCTTCTGGGTTCCTCTGGACACAGAGCCCGGGAATGAGGGGCTGGTGACATTCGGGGTCCCTCTGGATGGACACAGAGCCTGAACGAGGGGCTGGTGACCCTCACGTGTCTCTCTGGACACAAATCCCGAGAACAAGGGGCTGGTGACCCTCGTGTGTCCGGAATGAGGGGCTGGTGACACTCTGGGTCACTCTGGACACAAATCCCAGGAATGAGGGACTGGTGACATTCTGGGTCCCTCTGGACACAAATCCCGAGCACAAGGGGCTGGTGACATTCTGGGTCCCTCTGGACACAAATCCCGAGCACAAGGGGCTGGTGACATTCTGGGTCCCTCTGGACACAAATCCCGNCCCGAGCACAAGGGGCTGGTGACATTCTGGGTCCCTCTGGACACAAATCCCGGGATGAGGGACTGGTGACATTCTGGGTCCCTCTGGACACAAATTCCGGGATGAGGGGCTGGTGACATTCTGGGTCCCTCTGGACACAAATTCCGGGATGAGGGGCTGGTGACATTCTGGGTCCCTCTGGACACAAATCCCAGGAACGAGGGGCTCTGACCCTCACGTGTCACTCTGGACACAAATCCCAGGAACAAGGGGCTGGTGACATTCTGGGTCCCTCTGGACACAAATCCCGGGAATGAGGGGCTGGTGACATTCTGGGTCCCTCTGGACACAAATCCCGAGCACAAGGGGCTGGTGACATTCGGGGTCCCTCTGGACACAAATGCCGGGAACAAGGGACTGGTGACCCTCGTGTGTCCCTCTGGACACAAATCCCAGAACGAGGGGCTGGTGACATTCTGGGTCCCTCTGGACACAAATCCCGGGATGAGGAGCTGTGACATTCTGGGTCCCTCTGGACACAAATCCTGGGATGAGGAGCTGTGACATTCTGGGTCCCTCTGGACACAAATCCTGGGATGAGGAGCTGTGACCCCCCTGTGTCCCTCCGGAACCTTCCCCAGCAGCTGCTCCACAAAGCCGGGGCTGTGAATGAAATTCGGTGCTGATTTAAGGCAGGGACAGATGTGACTGCAGACCAGTGAGGAGCAGCGAGATCAGACTCATCGCGTCCTGGCTCGCAGCAATGTGACCTTTGTGGAAAGCATTTGTTCTCGGAGCTTGGGATGAATTCATCTCCGTGCTCCGGGCTGGAACAGCTCCTCGGAAATCCCCGGCACAGAGTGTCAAACTCATCACCCGCTGAAAAATTCCCTACCCAGAACCTCTCCAAGCAAGGGAGAAAACGATTCCATTCCGAGACATTTATAAAACAAGCAGCACTTGAAAGGACCTTGAGAACGCTGAGCTGCTTTGGTGGGAGCCATTAGGAAAAAGATCTTTTTTCCCGGTGGATTGGAGCAGGGGAGGGGGTTGGAGTGGGGGAGAGGGGACATGGAATGTCAGGGGATGTGCTGAGCTCTTTGGATCTGGGAAGAGGGATGGAAAAGCTCTCTGTGTGTGCTGAAGGGGCTCCTGAAAGCGAGAGATATCCCAGGGAAGGATTGTCCCCATTTCTCTGCACAAATCTCATTTCATCCACCAGGAAAGGGGATGTGCTGAGCTCTTTGGATCTGGGAGGAGGGATGGAAAAGCTCTCTGTGTGTGCTGAAGGGGTTCCTGAAAGCGAGAGACATCCCAGGGAAGGATTGTCCCCATTTCTCTGCACAAATCTCATCCACCAGGAAAAGGGGATGTGCTGAGCTCTTTGGGTCTGGGAGAAGGGAAGGAAAAGCTCTCTGTGTGTGCTGAGGGGGCTCCTCAGAGTGAGTTCTTATCCAGAGATATCCCAAGGAAGGATTGTCCCCATTTCTCTGCACAAATCTCATTTTATCCAGAAAAGGGAATGTGCTGAGCTCTTTGGATCTGGGAAAAGGGATGGAAAAGCTCTCTGTGTGTGCTGAAAGGGTTCCTCAGAGTGAGTTCTTATCCAGAGATATCCCAAGGAAGGATTGTCCCCATTTCTCTGCACAGGTCGCATTTTATCCACCAGGAAAAGGGGATGTGCTGAGATTTTTGGGTCTGGGAGAAGGGAAGGAAAAGCTCTCTGTGTGTGCTGAAGGGGTTCCTGAAAGCGAGTTCTTACCCAGAGACATCCCAGGGAAGGGAAAGCTCTCTGTGTGTGCTGATGGGGTTCCTCAGAGTGAGTTCTTATCCAGAGACATCCCAGGGAAGGATTGTCCCCATTTCTCTGCACAAATCTCATTTTATCCACCAGGAAAGATGGGATGTGCTGAGCTCTTTGGGTCTGGGAAAAGGGATGGAAAACTCCTCTGCATGTGCTGAAGGGGTTCCTCAGAGTGAGTTTTTACCCAGAGACCTCCCAGGGAAGGATTGTCCCCATTTCTCTGCACGGGTCTCATTTTATCCAGGAAAGGGGATGTGCTGAGCTCTTTGGGTCTGGAAGGACGGATGGAAAAGCTCTCTGTGTGTGCTGAGGGGGTTCCTCAGAGTGAGTTCTTATCCAGAGACATCCCAGAGAAGGAAAAGCTCTCTGTGTGTGCTGAAGGGGTTCCTGAAAGCGAGAGACATCCCCGGGAAGGATTGTCCCCATTTCTCTGCACAAATCTCATTTTATCCACCAGGAAAGGGGATGTGTTGAGCTCTTTGGATCGGGGAGAAGGGATGGAAAAACTCTCTGTGTGTGCTGAAGGGGTTCCTGAAAGCGAGAGACATTCCAGGGAAGGATTGTCCCCATTTCTCTGCACAAATCTCATTTTATCCACCAGGAAAGGGGATGTGCTGAGCTCTTTGGGTCTGGGAGGAGGGATGGAAAACGTCTCCGTGTGTGCTGAGGGGGCTCCTGAAAGCGAGAGACATCCCAGGGATGGAAAAGCTCTCTGTGTGTGCTGAACGGGTTCCTCGGAGTNGATTCCATTCCGAGACATTTATAAAACAAGCAGCACTTGAAAGGACCTTGAGAACGCTGAGCTGCTTTGGTGGGAGCCATTAGGAAAAAGCTCTTTTTTTCCAGGGGATAGGAACAGGGGAGGGGGATTGGGGTGGGGGAGATGGGACATGGAATGTCAGGGGATGTGCTGAGCTCTTTGGATCGGGGAGGAGGGATGGGAAAACTCCCCTGTGTGTGCTGAGGGGGTTCCTGAAAGCGAGAGATATCCCAGGGAAGGATTGTCCCCATTTCTCTGCACGGGTCTCATTTTATCCAGAAAAGGGGATGTGCTGAGCTCTTTGGGTCTGGAAGAAGGGAAGGAAAAGCTCTCTGTGTGTGCTGAAGGGGCTCCTGAAAGCGAGTTCTTACCCAGAGATATCCCAAGGAAGGATTGTCCCCATTTCTCTGCACAAATCTCATTTTATCCAGGARAGGGGATGTGCTGAGCTCTTTGGATCTGGAAGGAGGGATGGAAAAGCTCTCTGTGTGTGCTGAAGGGGTTCCTGAAAGCGAGAGACATTCCAGGGAAGGATTGTCCCCATTCCTCTGCACGGGTCTCTTTTAATCCACCAGGAAAGGGGATGTGCTGAGCTCTTTGGGTCTGGGAGAAGGGATGGGAAACCTCTCTGTGTGTGCTGAAGGGGTTTCTCAGAGTGAGCTCTAACCCAGAGACATCCCAGGGTTGGAAAAGCTCTCTGTGTGTGCTGAAGGGGTTCCTGAAAGTGAGTGATTACCCAGAGATATCCCAGGAAGGGAAAAGCTCTCTGTGTGTGCTGAAGGGGTTCCTGAAAGCGAGAGATATCCCAGGGAAGGATTGTCCCCATTTCTCTGCACGGGTCTCATTTTATCCACCAGGAAAGGGGATGTGCTGAGCTCTTTGGATCGGGGAGAAGGGATGGAAAAGCTCTCTGTGTGTGCTGAAGGGGTTCCTGAAAGCGAGNTATCCACCAGGAAAGGGGATGTGCTGAGCTCTTTGGATCGGGGAGAAGGGATGGAAAAGCTCTCTGTGTGTGCTGAAGGGGTTCCTGAAAGCGAGTTCTAACCCAGAGATATCCCAGGGATGGAAAAGCTCTCTGTGTGTGCTGAAGGGGTTCCTGAAAGTGAGCGATTACCCAGAGACATCCCAGGGAAGGATTGTCCCCATTTCTCTGCACAAATCTCATTTTATCCACCAGGAAAGGTGGGATGTGCTGAGCTCTTTGGATCTGGGAGGAGGGATGGAAAACTTCTCTGTGTGTGTTGAAGGGGTTCCTGAAAGCGAGAGACATCCCAGGGATGGAAAAGCTCTCTGTGTGTGCTGAAGGGGTTCCTCAGAGTGAGTTCTTATCCAGAGATATCCCAAGGAAGGATTGTCCCCATTTCTCTGGACGGGTCTCATTCTATACCAGGAAAAGGGGATGTGCTGAGCTCTTTGGGTCTGGGAGAAGGGAAGGAAAAGCTCTCTGTGTGTGCTGAAGGGGCTCCTCGGAGTGAGTTCTTACCCAGAGACATCCCAGGGAAGGATTGTCCCCATTTCTCTGCACAAGTCTCATCTTATCCACCAGGAAAGGGGATGTGCTGAGCTCTTTGGATATGGGAGGAGGGATGGGAAAGCTCTCTGTGTGTGCTGAGGGGGTTCCTGAAAGCGAGTTCTTACCCAGAGACATCCCAGAGAAGGAAAAGCTCTCTGTGTGTGCTGAAGAGGCTCCTCAGAGTGAGTTCTTATCCAGAGATATCCCAAGGAAGGATTGTCCCCATTTCTCTGCACGGGTCTCATTTTATCCAGGAAAGGGGATGTGCTGAGCTCTTTGGGTGGGGAGGAGGGATGGAAAAGCTCTCTGTGTGTGCTGAAGGGGCTCCTGAAAGCGAGTTCTTACCCAGAGATATCCCAGGGATGGAAAAGCTCTCTGTGTGTGCTGAAGAGGCTCCTGAAAGCGAGTTCTGACCCAGAGATATCCCAGGGAAGGGAAACCTCTCTGTGTGTGCTGAAGGGGTTCCTGAAAGTGAGAGACATCCCAGGGAAGGATTGTCCCCATTTCTCTGCACAAATCTCATTTTATCCACCAGGAAAGGGGATGTGCTGAGCTCTTTGGATATGGAAGGAGGGATGGGAAACCTCTCTGTGTGTGCTGAAGGGGCTCCTGAAAGCGAGTTCTTATCCAGAGATATCCCAGGGATGGAAAAGCTCTCTGTGTGTGCTGAAGGGGTTCCTGAAAGCGAGTTCTTACCCAGAGA
This sequence comes from Malurus melanocephalus, assembly GCF_030028575.1. NCBI lineage: Eukaryota > Metazoa > Chordata > Aves > Passeriformes > Maluridae > Malurus > Malurus melanocephalus. Next base: position 1,072 of record NW_026625469.1, on the reverse strand, counting down.
TATCCCAGGGATGGAAAAGCTCTCTGTGTGTGCTGAAGGGGTTCCTCGGAGTGAGCTTTTACCCAGAGACATCCCAGGGATGGATTGATTGTCCCCATTTCTCTGCACAAATCTCATTTTATCCAGGAAAGGGGATGTGCTGAGCTCTTTGGGTTTGGGAGGAGGGATGGAAAAGCTCTCTGTGTGTGCTGAAGGGGTTCCTGAAAGCGAGCTTTTACCCAGAGATATCCCTGGGATGGAAAAGTTCTGTGTGTGTGTGCTGATGGGGTTCCTCAGAGTGAGTTCTTATCCAGAGACATCCCAGAGAAGGATTGTCCCCATTTCTCTGCACAAATCTCATTTTATCCAGAAAAGGGGATGTGTTGAGCTCTTTGGATCTGGGAGGAGGGATGGAAAAGCTCTGTGTGTGTGCTGAAGGGGCTCCTGAAAGCGAGAGACATCCCAGGGAAGGATTGTCCCCATTTCTCTGCACAAGTCTCATTTTATCCAGGAAAAGGGGATGTGCTGAGCTCTTTGGATCTGGAAGGAGGGATGGAAAAGCTCTCTGTGTGTGCTGAAGGGGCTCCTGAAAGCGAGAGACATCCCAGGGAAGGATTGTCCCCATTTCTCTGCACGGGTCTCATTTTATCCACCAGGAAAGGGGATGTGCTGAGCTTTTTGGATCTGGGAGAAGGGAAGGGAAAGCTCTCTGTGTGTGCTGAAGGGGTTCCTGAAAGTGAACTCTAACCCAGAGATATCCCAGGGAAGGATTGATTGTCCCCATTTCTCTGCACAGGTCTCATTTTATCCAGAAAAGGGGATGTGCTGAGCTCTTTGGGTTTGGGAGAAGGGATGGAAAAGCTCTCTGTGTGTGCTGAAGGGGTTCCTGAAAACGAGTTCTTACCCAGAGACATCCCAGAGAAGGATTGTCCCCATTTCTCTGCACAAATCTCATTTTTTCCAGGAAAAGGGGATGTGCCCCAGGCAGCGGGGAATGGGACGTGGCACTGCAGAGACACCATTCCCAAAGGCCAGACCCCACAAATGTGGGGGTTTTATGGGGCTCAGAGCCTGGGAAATGGCAGAGCTCCGT
>NW_026625468.1:9928-10297 GCF_030028575.1 Malurus melanocephalus | reverse complement strand
CATATTAAATACATATATTACATACATAAATACATACATTAARCACATACATGTGTGTTAAAYGCATATATTAAATACATACATTAAACACTTCATTTTCCATAGGAAAATAAATGATTTAACCATGTTTTGCAGGTATGCAGCAGGAGAACAGCCTGAAGATCCGGGTGGAGCCCGGGCTGTTYGAGTGGACCAAGTGGGTGTCGGGGAGCAGCCTGCCCGCCTGGATCCCCCCGGTGGACCTGGCTGCAGCCACCCTGAGCGTGGATACAACCTACAGGTAGCACAGAAAGGGGCTGTGTGCACTTTATTGCAAGTTCAGCACTAAATTCTGCTGGGTTTTTAAGGTTGGCAGCAAATGGAAGAGCT
>NW_026625468.1:7265-8466 GCF_030028575.1 Malurus melanocephalus | reverse complement strand
GGGTTGGTTTCCCCGTATCAAGGAAGCTCTGGTGACGCTTTCAATGCTGGTTGGAGGGGGGAAAAATTAAAATTTTATTTGGAGGTGTTGAACGGCTTAGAAAGAGCTGGGGTTGGTTTCCCCACCTTGAGAAAGCTCTGGTGACACTCACTGCTGGTTGGAGGGGAGAAAAAGAAGTTAAAATATGKCTTGAAGGTGTTGAAAAACTCAGAAAGAGCTTGGGTTGGTTTCCCCACTTCAAACAAACTCTGRTGACGCTTTCACTGCTGGTTGGAGGGGGAAAAAATATTAAAATCGACTTGAAGGTGTTGAGAAACTCAAAAAGAGCTCAGGTTGGTTCCCCCACCTTAAGGGAGATCTGGTGACGCTTTCACTGCTGGTTGCGGGGGGGGGGAAATTAAAATATGACTTGAAGATGCTGAAAAACTCAGAGCTCAGGTTGGTTTCCCCACCTCGAGGTGACACTTTCACTGCCACCACGGTCCAAAGAAGGACCCAGGCCAGGCAGGGTGCTGGGTGTTTTTTCCTCACTGCTGATTTTCCAAAGCATCCTCAGCCTCGTTCAGCACCACGCACTCGCTCCATGCAGCCCCCAAATCCTCCCACAAAATCTCTTTTCCCTTATTTTTGGGAAAATTCTTCCGTCCTTACCTGCTGGAAATGAGCCCAGCGCTGCAGCTCCTCTTTTGAGGTTATTCCCAACAGAGGTGGGGTTGCTCAGAAAATGTTGGATGTCATCAAGGATTTGTTGATGTTGCGTTTCCATCACAGGAAAATTCTGAATTTCACAAAAAAATCCTGAAAATTCTGAATTTCTCTCCAAAAAAATCCTGAAAATTCTGAATTTCTCTCAAAAAAAATTCTGAAAATTCTGAATTTCACATCATCGGCGTCAAAAGTCGGCGCGAGAAAAGCTGGGAGCGTTTTTGGGTTTTGTTCTTTTTCAGGTGGAGAAAAAAGAAGAATTTTTCCAAGCAAATCTGAGGGGTCTATGAAGTTCAAGTTTTTATTCATTTATTTTGATTATGAAAATCCAACTTTGTGCCCAGACATAGCCTAAAGGGTTTGTGGTGGTTGAATTTTATCCCAAAGGCCTCGGAAAAGGGGTTTTCAATTTTGTTGTGGGATTTTTGTGCCACGGGGGTGGCTCTGTGTCCCTTGTGAGTCAAAATTAGGAACAGACTTTGGACTATTGAGATGC
>NW_026625468.1:4515-6225 GCF_030028575.1 Malurus melanocephalus | reverse complement strand
TTTAACTGAGGAGTTAAGAAGACAAAGGAATTGCTGCTTCACTTTCACTCCGTTGCTGCTCGTTAATGTGGATTTCACGTCACTCCAGTGTTTTGTCTCAGAACATTAAATTTGATCTCTCCAAAATCTTTTCCTTCACTGTGAGCTGCATCGCATCCCGAGTTTTATTCCAGGAGGAATTTAATTCCCAGATTTTTCCCTGTCTCCACAATTAAGGAATAAAGCTGCGAACCTGCCAAGAATAAATCGTTAATCCACTATTTTCATCATTTGCAATTTGTGCTTAGAAAAAGATTTTAATTTCATTCAAAAAGAATTAAATTGCCGTGATACTCAAATCAACAGAGCTTTGCTTCTTTATGCAAAATGAGGATCCAGACCGTAATAACTTCAGTAAAAAAATGAGATATTTCCCTTTTCACTCCAACTGAAGTTTCAGCCAGAAGTGAAAATTAATTAAAATGAAATTAATTAAAATGAAAATTAAATGCTAGTGAATGTTACCATGAGAATGATCATTTTTATCACCCAAAAATGCCTTTGGTTTGTGGTTTGGGTTTATTTCTTTCAAAAGAGGTGCAGAGAAATTTGTTTTTAGAGTCACAAATAGAGGTGAAAAGGTTGGGGGAGCAGACGTGCTTGGGATGGTGAGCAGTGAACAAAATAAATGTCATTTTGCAGTGGCTGTGATTGGCTGCAAAGGCTTTAAATCACTTTTTGCTGCTCCCCACTTCCTCAAATGCGTTCCCCAGGGAATCTTCATGACCCACAACAGAAAATATTCAGCCAGTTCCTTTTCAATTCCCCATTAAAATGTAATTTCTGAACTTTCTCTCTGTGACATCTCTTCAGGCTTCATGTTACCAACAGCTCCTTTTTTATTTTTTGTTTCATTTTCTACCTGTTGTACCATTCTGTTTATAATGGCTTGGTTTTTATTCTTTTTTTTATATTTTTAGTGCGAGCAGATGGTATTTATTTGAAGAAAAAGAACGTCTGCTGTTTAAAAAAAAACCCCAATAATTGTATTGCCAAAAATCGCTGTAATTAATTACCTGTGACATCTGTATTTTTTTATTTTGGGGTGGGACAGGCAGGGGGGTGGGTGGTTGTTTTTAATCACATTTTTGAGTGCTGCCAACTCAGTTTTGATTTGCTGCTCACATTAAACRGAATTCTCGGAAGGCAGAGGAAAATCTCTCGTGGGTGATTTAATGAAGATGCCAAACACCCTCCCTATTTCCAATTTCTTCGGGAGTGGGGTGGGATTTTGAGCTGCGTTTTTCCTTTTCTGAGGCTGAAATTCATTCACTTGACAGCAGATGGCACAAAATTCTCTCAGCTCTGGTTTTCCATGCTCAGGGATAGAATTTTCCGTCTGGATTCAGTCTCACCTTTGGTGTCCCCGAGAATCCCAGCGAGCTCTGATCTCCCTGCAGAGCCACAAATTCCAAAATCTGCCCTCCCTGCACAGCCACAAATTCCAAAATCTGCCTTCCCTGCACAGCCATAAATTCCCTTTCTCTCAATATTCCTTCCTCCGGAATCCCTGCAAGCAAAGCCAGTCAAAAACCTCCTGGGACAAGGACAGAATAACCCCAAAGTGATTTTTTAAAATTTTTATTTTATTTTTTTTTATTTTATCCATATATTTAAACCATACAATCGGGTTTTCAAGCATCTTTCCCAACATCCCCCAAACAATCGCTG
>NW_026625468.1:2001-3693 GCF_030028575.1 Malurus melanocephalus | reverse complement strand
ACGCAGGCTCTGCTGCTGCTGACAGGTAAGGGACCTTAAACCAGATCAGAAAATCCTCCCAAAACCCCAAACACGGGCTGTGCTGCTGCTGCCAGGTAAGGGATGGGGATCCTATCCCGGATCAGAGAATGCTCCCAAAACCCCAAACAGGCTCTGCTCCCAGAGCTCCAAACGCAGGCTCTGCTGCTGCTGCAAGTTAAGGGACCTTAAACTGCATTAGAGAACCCTGATCCCAAAACCCCAAACACGGGCTGTGCTCCTGCTGTGAGGTAAGGGACGGCGATCCTATCCCAGATCGGAAAATGCTCCCAAAAACCCAAATATGGGCTCTGCTCCTGCTCCAAGGTAAGGGACGGCTGGGACCTTAAATCGGATCAGAGAACCCTGAACCCAAAACCCCAAACATGGGCTGTGCTGCTGCTGCCAGGTAAGGGACGGGACCTTAAACCGGATCAGAGAACCCTGATCCCAAAATCCCAAACACGGGCTGTGCTCCTGCTGCGAGGTAAGGGACCTTAAACCGGATCAGAGCATGCTCCTGAAACCCCAAATATGGGTTCTACTGCTGCTGCCAGGTAAGGGACGGGGATCCTATCCCAGATCGGAAAACGCTCCCAAAAACCCAAATATGGGCTCTGCTGCTGCTGCCAGGTAAGGGATGGGACCTTAAACCGGATCAGAGAATGCTCCCGAAACCCCAAACAGGCTCTGCTCCCAGAGCTCCAAATACGGGTTCTGCTGCTGCTGCAAGGTAAGGGACGGGGATCCTATCCCAGATCAGAAAATGCTCCCAAAAACCCAAATATGGGCTCTACTCCTGCTCCAAGGTAAGGGACGGCTGGGACCTTAAACCAGATCAGAGAAGCCTGATCCCAAAATCTCAAACACAGGCTCTGCTGCTGCTGCAAGGTAAGGGACCTTAAACCGGATTGGGGAATGCTCCCAAAACCCCAAACAGGCTCTGCTCCCAGAGCTCCAAACACAGGCTCTGCTGCTGCTGCAAGGTAAGGGACCTTAAACCGCATTAGAGAACCCTGATCCCAAAACCCCAAACACGGGCTGTGCTGCTGCTGCCAGGTAAGGGATGGGGATCCTATCCCAGATCGGAAAATCCTCCCAAAAACCCAAACATGGGCTCTGCTCCTGCTCCAAGGTAAGGGACGGGACTTTAAACTGGATCGGAGAACCCTGATCCCAAAACCCCAAACACGGGCTCTGCTGCTGCTGCCAGGTAAGGGACGGGACCTTAATCAGATCAGAAAATGGTCCCAAAACCCCAAATATGGGCTCTGCTCCTGCTGCAAGGTAAGGGACGGCTGGGACCTTAAACCGGATTGGAGAATGCTCCCGAAACCCCAAACAGGCTCTGCTCCCAGAGCTCCAAACGCAAGCTCTGCTGCTGCTGCAAGCTAAGGGAGCGGGACTTTAATCAGATCAGAAAATGATCCCAAAACCCCAAATATGAGCTCTGCTTCTGCTGCAAGGTAAGGGATGGGATCTTAAACCGGATCGGAGAACCCTGATCCCAAAACCCCAAGCATGGGCTGTGCTGCTGCTGCAAGGTAAGGGACCTTAATCTGGATCAAAAAATGGTCCCAAATACCCAAATACGGGCTCTGCTCCTCCTCCAAGGTAAGGCACAGCTGGGGCCTTATCCCAGATCAGACAACTCTACTCCCAAAGCCCCAAAAC